>NC_133145.1:13275144-13358870 GCF_048418815.1 Hemitrygon akajei
GTGTGTGTGTGAGTGTGTGTGCGTGTGCGTGCGCGTGCGCGTGCATGTGTGTGTGTGTGCGTGCGTGCGTGCGTGCGTGCGTGCGTGTGTGTGTGCGTGCGTGCGTGCGTGCGTGCGTGCGTGTGTGTGTGTCTGGACAAAGGACTACTGTAAGCAATACAAATAAGAGCTGCATGAATGGGATGCATAGCCAATTATGGAATGTGTTAGCACATGGAACTGCACTGAGCTGGGGGGGTGATTCTGTAGCCATCTCTTGCATTGATATCAGTTGTAGGCAGCCTCCTGGAGATCTTGGCTACAGACTGTAGTAGAGAGTGACAGCTGTAAATCACTCATCATAATGAACTTTTCAAGACCTTCTTCCTGAAGAAGGTCTCAGCCCAATACACTGACTGTTTATTATTTTCCATTGATGCTGCCTGACCTGCTGAATTCCTCCAGTATTTTATATGTGTTGTTTTGGATTTCCAGCATGTTTATGATCTCTTTGCAGGATGAGGCTTTCCTTTACATGACGTTAGAGATGTTAGAAAACAGGTTTTCCCTTCCTCCACCATTGATGCTGCCCTCACCTCCCGTTCCTGGACATCCACGCTCTTCCCATCACCTTTACAATGATAGAGTTCCTCTTGTCCTCACCTACTACCCCATTAACCTCTGCATCATTCTCCGCAACTTATGCCATCTTCAACGGACCTCCCCCCACCCTGGATCTCCACTTTGTGGAAGGATTGCTTTCTCTGTGATTCCCTTGTCTATCTGTCTCTCCCCACTAATCTACCTCCTAATAGCAACCGAAACACCTGCCCATTTATCTTCTCCCTCATCTCCATTCAGGGCTCCAAACAGTCCTTCTGGGTGAGGCAGCACTTCACCTGCGGAACTGCTGAGGTCGTCTATTATATCCAGTCCTCCTCTACTTTGGTGAGACCCAAAGTAAATTGGGGGTCCGCTTTGTCGAGCACCTCTACTCCATCCAATTCCTGTTCTGACATGTCAGTCCACAGCCACAGTGAGACCATGCTCAGTTTGGAGGAGCAACACCTCATAATCCACCCTGATGAGATGAATATTGATTTCTCCAACTTCCAGTATTTTCTTCCCTCCCCTTCTCTTTTCTTCCATTCTCCACTTTGACCTCTTACCTCTACTTCTCACCTCCCTCAGTACTCCTCCTCCTTCCCTTCCTCCTCTCCTGTCAGATTCCTTCTTCACCAGCCCCTTACCTTTTCCACCTATCACCTCCCGGATTCTGACTTCATCCCTCCTCTCCCATCCACCCGTCAGCTTCAGGCTTCTGTTACTTCCCCTCCACACACCTTTATGATGCTGTCTGATTGGCTGAGTTCCTCCAGCGTGTGCTCTGAAATTAATGTGTTTTTGTAATTTCCTTTCAAAGTAATCAACGAGACAGTGTTGCTTGGAAAGGAAATATGAGGAAGTATTTTTATAAAATGTGCTTTAGTTTATAGTACTTACTAATCTTTTCCAGTAATTTGTCTTCCTTCTCAATTCCCTCACATACTTGTCTTAAAGGTATCAGCATTTTTGAGAGTCATACTAATGATTTGATTTACTGGAATGGACTAAGCTCTGAATATGAATCTTTCGCTGTCATAAGCTTCCTTTCCGTTGTGTCTCCTCTTTTCTTTCTGTTGCTCTAACTTCTATTTCCTTTGTTTTTCAGGTCATATTAACTTTGGATGTCCTACTTTTCCCCCTCAAAGGACATTCCTGGTTTGTCCCCCTTGAATCCTCCTATTGCTTCGACCAACTTGAGCCAGGACTCTTTCTTAAATTGCTTAAATTAGCTCTTCCACAATTGAGCAATTTTACCTGAGTGTTTTTCCAGAATTACTCTAATCTAAATGAAGTTCAGCTCAAGGCTAGGAATTTTCCCCAATTCATAACTTACAAGCAAAAGCTTCCTCCACCATTGCAGTAAGTGTAAAGGTCATTACGTTAAAATCTGCAGCAGTAAATAGAAAGGGTAACCAACTGTAATTGATTGTTACCAGGAACAGTTCAATGCTAATAATTCAGCTCTCATGAATCATTCTTAGGTACCTTAAAGGTATCAGTATTTTATAATGATACTGATGAGTTGATTTACATGAATGGACATGAAGTGGTGAAAAGTCATTGTCCAGTGCAGATTAACTGTGCCCTGCCTCTGGCCAGTGAGAATCATGGATCCCTATTGAGAAACTGCTTTATCAATTAACAGATCAGTACCTGTACAATATGCTCTCCGTGCCCCCTTGAACCGGATTCATGCAATCAGCTCTTGCTTCAGGAATATATCCATATGTTTTGAAAAGGTTCTCTGCACTCTTAGCAATGATTGCCATTCCATCCAGCACCCTTTCGCGTATGCTCATCTTCCACCGCTCTGTCATTACACTGATCAAGCCTGCAGGGAATTGCTTTGCCACCTGTTCTGGGTTGCCAACTGCAATACTGGAAAGTATCCAGACATGGCTTGGGCCCAAGAGATCTGCCTGGTCAGCCATTTCAAAAAGGTACTCTGCCTCCTGTCGAGAGCAGTACAGAATCAGAACTTGTGCATCGATCTGCTGGAGAAGCCGCTTTGTTTTCGAGTCATTGCCGTCTCGCGTCATTTCCAGTGTAAGAGTCTGTACAACTTCCCATTCAAAATAGCTGGTGTCAACATGAAGCTTGATATGGTCCAGAAACTCCAGATATCCAGGGAAGAAGCTGGTGATGATGGCAAAGCTCCCCCAGTCATACTCTTCCATCACTTTGAATATGACCCTGATTTGATGTTCCACAGAAGCCCCCAGCTGGAGAAATGCAGAGCGATGGGCCTGCAATGGAAAAGGAAGATCAAATACTCAGATACACTATGACAGAGCCTATGACTGACCTGTCAGGAGTGTCAGCTTCACAGGACAACACTGCTGGACATCTGTCAGCTGCCACTGGCATCACCTGGAGCTTGCTACCCTGCCGGGCACCCTCCGACAAATACCCTTCCAACAGGCACTTGTCTGTTTGATGCCTGACATCGCATGGACCGGTGCCTGGAGTCATGGCAGGATCTCTGGGATTGGTATCTGGTGACGAGCACTTCTACCATCCTCTATCTGACAAGACTGCTGAAGACGCGGGTGAACACTGTCATGGTAAACAAGGTCTGCGTCTGGTGCTCAAGACCAGCTGTTGTGACACCGTCTGGTAAATCAGACTTGTAGGTGAGACTGTCTACTGAATAAGGTTGAGTGTGAGACTGACAAACAAGGCTCACACTGTCAGTACACACCTTGGAGAATAAGCTTATTCCACGGAACCTCTGGTAAAGAAGACATACTCAGTCAGACTGTTAAAACTGTAAACAGACAGCAACAATGAGCTTATGACAATTTTCCGTGAAATTTGCCCAGTGCAGCAGCACAAAACCGTCTTTTCAGTTTTTGGCAGGTGGACAAAATTTTCTGTCAGGATTATTCTAGCGTGCTGTTCAAGTGTCTTGTCCACCATTTAACATTTCCACTCCATTCAGGCCACAGCAACTCTGGCATAGGCACATTTATTCCTCCATCCCAGTGCACTGTGCTGGTTGGGGGTATGTCAGTAGAAAAACTTGCCAAGACTTCGCCAAAACATCTTCCAGACCCGGAAGAGTGTGGCAAGGACAGAGATACTCACAGTGTTTAAGCCTCTTGGCAAGCAGTTGAATTGGCAGGGCACAGAAGGTCATGGGAGGGAAGAAGAGAGAGAGAGTGAGAGAAAGAGAAGGGATAAGGAGAGAGGGGGTGAGAGAGGGAGATGGGGAGAGAGAAGGGAAGGGAGAGAGTGAGAGAGAGAAGGGGGAGAGACAGGGAGAGGGGCGGGGAGGGAAGAGAGAGGGAAAGGCAGAGGGGAAGAGAGAGGGGAAGGGAGAGGGAGGGAGAAAAAGAAGGGGGTGAGAGAGGGTGAGGGGAGAGAGAAAGGAAGGGAGAGAGTGAGAGAGAAAGAAGGGGGAGAGACAGGGAGAGGGGCAGGGGGAGGGAAGAGAGAGGGAAAGGGAGAGGGGAAGAGAGAGAGAGTGAGAGAAAGAGAAGGGATAAGGAGAGAGGGGGTGAGAGAGGGTGAGGGGAGAGAGAAGGGAAGGGAGAGAGGGAAAGGGAGAGAGAAGGGGGAGAGACAGGGAGAGGGGCGGGGGAGGGAAGAGAGAGGGAAAGGGAGAGGGGAAGAGAGAGGGGAAGAGAGAGGGAGGGAGAAAAAGAAGGGGTGAGAGAGGGTGAGGGGAGAGGGGAAGAGAGAGAGAGGAGAGAGGGAGAGAGAGAGGGGTGAGAGAGGGAGATGGGGAGAGAGAGGGAAAGGGAGAGGGGAAGAGAGAGGGGAAGGGAAGGAGGGAGGGAAGGAAGAGGGGAAGGGAAAGGGAGTGAGAAAAAGAAGGGGGGTGAGAGAGGGGGAGAGAGAGGGGAAGGGAGGGAGGGAAGGAAGAGGGGAAGGGAGAGGGAAGGAGAAAAAGAAGGGGTGAGAGAGAGTGAGGGGAGAGGGGAAGAGAGAGAGGGGAGAGGGAAGGGAGAGAGTGGGAGAGAGAGAGGTCTGAGAGAGGGAGGGGCAGAGAGGGGGAGGAGAGGGAGCGAGACACTGGAACCTACCTTTGGATTCAGCACAAGAATGGAGCCTCTGTTCATTCCGATGACGGGAACTGAAACGTGTGCAGAGATGAAGTCCAGAATCAATGCCACAGCCTCAGATTCAACAACGTCCTCGAAGATGATGGCGTGGATCCTGGATCTGGGTAACAGCTCGCAGATGTTTGAGATCAGACTGCTGGGATTAGTATTGTTCATTATTAGTGTGACAGTGTTGATTTGTATGGGCAGGTCTTGGAAGATGTCTCCATTGAAGCTGTCTTTGAATTCCATGTGGTACCGAGAGCCTCCGAGTATAACAGCTATGTTGACAGTAGGTTGGATGAGTTCCTTGGCAAAGGCAGACTCTGCCATACACAGGAAGAGAACAGCCTTAAACATCTGATCCATGGTGTGGACAGCTGACAGGCTCACTAAGGAAATACAAGAATTCTCCAGTTAGGGGAAACCCACAACTATATGCATTTTAAAGCAGCTGCTGTGATGGTTCAACGGGGAAAGAACAGACACAAGCAGACAAGGAACACCCAGGGAGTCAGGCCAGTTTCATACAGACGTCCTGTTAGATGGTCTTAATCAAAGTTGATATGAAAAAACGAGTGAGTGTTTGAAGTTACAGAGGGGTGAGCAGAGAGAACAACGGGAATACTACAGTAAGCTGGAGTCCAGATGACGCACGAGTCTTCGTTCCATCTAAGAGACGATGGCAGAGGCTCGTTGATGACAATTGATCCATTTGGATGAGGTGTTTACAGTGGGGAACTCAATGGTGGGACACAAAGCATAGGAGTACTAGAAATCTGAAGCAAAAATGACAGCTGGATCAGAAGTGAGAAACACTGAATGCACATGACTGATCGTTCTTTGAGGTGGCCGATTCTGATGCACACTGGAAAGGCTGGATATTCATTGTTTAATGTGTGTTTAACATGCTGAGGCAGTAGGCGAGAGGCAAATTCCTGAGCTAATGTTGGGCTTCACTGTAACAACCCAGGATTCAAAAACACGGGGTCAGAGTGTGGACGGGACGGGATAGGAAGTGAGAACGGGGACGGGACGGGACAGGATGGGAAGTGAGAGTGGGGATGGGATAGGAAGTGAGAGTGGAGATGGGATAGGAAGTGAGAGTGGGGACGGGATAGGAAGTGAGAGTGGGGACGGGACGGGACGGGATGGGAAGTGAGAGTGGGGACGGGATAGGAAGTGAGAGTGGGGACAGGATAGGAAGTGAGAGTGGGGACGGGATAGGAAGTGAGAACGGGGACGGGATAGGAAGTGAGAGTGGGGACGGGATAGGAAGTGAGAGTGGGGACCGGATAGGAAGTGAGAGTGAGGACAGGATAGGAAGTGAGAGTGAGGACAGGATAGGAAGTGAGAGTGGGGACGGGATAGGAAGTGAGAGTGGGGACAGGATAGGAAGTGAGAGTGGGGACAGGATAGGAAGTGAGAACGGGGACGGGATAGGAAGTGAGAGTGGGGACAGGATAGGAAGTGAGAGTGGGGACGGGATAGGAAGTGAGAACGGGGACGGGATAGGAAGTGAGAGTGGGGACGGGATAGGAAGTGAGAGTGGGGATGGGATAGGAAGTGAGAGTGGGGACAGGATAGGAAGAGAGAGTGAGGACGGGATAGGAGGTGAGAGTGGGGACGGGATAGGAAGTGAGAACGGGGACGGGATAGGAAGTGAGAACGGGGACGGGATAGGAAGTGAGAGTGGGGACAGGATAGGAAGTGAGAGTGGGGATGGGATAGGAAGTGAGAGTGGGGACGGGATGGGATAGGAAGTGGGAGTGGGGACGGGATAGGAAGTGAGAGTGGGGACAGGATAGGAAGTGAGAGTGGGGACGGGATAGGAAGTGAGAGTGGGGACAGGATAGGAAGTGAGAGTGAGGACAGGATATGAAGTGAGAGTGGGGATGGGATAGGAAGTGAGAGTGGGGACGGGATGGGATAGGAAGTGAGAGTGGCGACGGGATAGGAAGTGAGAGTGGGGACGGGATAGGAAGTGAGAGTGGTGATGGGATAGGAAGTGAGAGTGGGGACGGGATGGGATAGGAAGTGAGAGTGGGGACGGGATAGGAAGTGAGAGTGGGGATGGGATAGGAAGTGAGAGTGGGGACAGGATAGGAAGTGAGAGTGGGGATGGGATAGGAAGTGAGAGTGGGGACGGGATAGGAAGTGAGAGTGAGGACAGGATAGGAAGTGAGAGTGGGGACGGGATAGGAAGTGAGAGTGGGGACGGGATAGGAAGTGAGAGTGGGGATGGGATAGGAAGTGAGAGTGGGGATGGGATAGGAAGTGAGAGTGAGGACAGGATAGGAAGTGAGAGTGGGGATAGGATAGGAAGTGAGAGTGGGGACAGGATAGGAAGTGAGAGTGGGGATGGGATAGGAAGTGAGAGTGGGGACGGGATAGGAAGTGAGAGTGAGGACGGGATAGGAAGTGAGAGTGGGGATGGGATAGGAAGTGAGAGTGGAGATTGGATAGGAAGTGAGAGTGGGGACAGGATAGGAAGTGAGAGTGAGGACGGGATAGGAAGTGAGAGTGGGGACGGGATAGGAAGTGAGAGTGGGGACGGGATAGGAAGTTAGAGTGGGGACGGGATAGGAAGTGAGAGTGGGGACGGGATAGGAAGTGAGAGTGAGGACAGGATAGGAAGTGAGAATGGGGACGGGACGGGATAGGAAGTGAGAGTGGGGACGGGACGGGATAGGAAGTGAGAGTGGGGACGGGATAGGAAGTGAGAGTGAGGACGGGATAGGAAGTGAGAATGGGGACGGGATAGGAAGTGAGAGTGGGGACAGGATAGGAAGTGAGAGTGAGGACGGGATAGGAAGTGAGAATGGGGACGGGACGGGATAGGAAGTGAGAGTGGGGACGGGATAGGAAGTGAGAGTGAGGACGGGATAGGAAGTGAGAATGGGGACGGGATAGGAAGTGAGAGTGGGGACAGGATAGGAAGTGAGAGTGGGGATGGGATAGGAAGTGAGAGTGAGGACGGGATAGGAAGTGAGAGTGGGGACAGGATAGGAAGTGAGAGTGAGGACGGGATAGGAAGTGAGAATGGGGACGGGACGGGATGGGAAGTGAGAGTGGGGACGGGACGGGATAGGAAGTGAGAGTGGGGACGGGACGGGACAGGAAGTTAGAGTGGGGACGGGATGGGACGGGATGGGAAGTGAGAGTGGGGACGGGATAGGAAGTAAGAGTGGGGACTGGACGGGACGGGATGGGAAGTGAGAGTGGGGACGGGACGGGATGGGACAGGAAGTGAGAGTGGGGACGGGACGGGATGGGAAGTGAGAGTGGGGACGGGACGGGATAGGAAGTGAGAGTGGGGACGGGACGGGATGGGAAGTGAGAGTGGGGATGGGACGGGATAGGAAGTGAGAGTGGGGACGGGACGGGACGGGACGGGAAGTGAGAGTGGGGACGGGACGGGACAGGAAGTGAGAGTGGGGCTGGGACGGGACGGGACGGGAAGTGAGAGTGGGGACGGGACGGGACGGGAAGTGAGAGTGGGGACGGGACGGGATAGGAAGTGAGAGTGGGGACGGGACGGGATAGGAAGTGAGAGTTTCAGATTGCTGGAAGCTGAGGTTCAAAGACACATTGTAGCAGAATTAAAGATCGGAATCAGAATCGGGTTTGTTATCACCAGCATGTGTTGTGAAATTTGTTAACTTAGCAGCAGCAGTTCAATGCAATGCATAATAGAACATAGAATGGTACAGCACATTACAGGCCCTTCGGCCCACAATGTTGTGCCGACCCTCAAACCCTGCTTCCCACATAACCCTCCACCTTAAATTCCTCCATATGCCTGTCTAGTAGTCTCTTAAATTTCACTAGTGTATCTGCCTCCACCACTGACTCAGGCAGTGCATTCCACGCACCAACCACTCTCTGAGTGAAAAACCTTCCTCTAATATCCCCCTTGAACTTCCCACCCCTTACCTTAAAGCCATGTCCTCTTGTACTGAGCAGTGGTGCCCTGGGGAAGAGGCACTGGCTGTCCATTCTGTCTATTCCTCTTAATATCTTGTATACCTCAATCATGTGTCTTCTCATCCTCCTTCTCTCCAAAGAGTAAAGCCCTAGCTCCCTTAATCTCTGATCATAATGCATACTCTCTAAACCAGGCAGCATCCTGGTAAATCTCCTCTGTACCCTTTCCAATGCTTCCACATCCTTCCTATAGTGAGGCGACCAGAACTGGACACAGTACTCCAAGTGTGGCCTAACTAGAGTTTTATATAGCTGCATCATTACATCGCGTCTCTTAAACTCTATCCCTCGACTTATGAAAGCTAACACCTCATAAGCTTTCTTAACTACCCTATCTACCTGTGAGGCAATAATATAGAAGAAAAATAAATAAATAAATAAATAAATAAATAGATCAAGAACAGTATATGTGTATTGAATAGATTAAAAATCATCCAAGAAACAGAAATAATATATACTGATAAAGTGAGGTAGTGTTCAAGGGTTCGATGTCCATTTAGGAATCGGATGGCAGAGGGGAAGAAGCTGTTCCTGAATCGCTGAGTGTGTGTCTTCAGGCTTCTGTACCTCCTACCTGATGGTAACAGTGAGAAAAGGGCATGCCCTGGGTGCTGGAGATCCTTAATAATAGATGCTGCCTTTCTGAGTCACCGCTCCCGAAAGATATCCTGGATACTTTGTAGGCTAGTACCCAAGATGGAGCTGACTAGATTTACAACCCTCTGCAGCTTCTTTTGGTCCTGTGCAGTAGCTCCTCCATACAGACAGTGATGCAGCCTGTCACAATGCTCTTGATGCTACATCTATAACAGCTTTTGAGTGTAGTTGTTGACACACTAAATCTCTTCAAACTCCTAGTGAAGTATAGCCACTGTCTTGCCTTCTTTATAACTACATCGATATGTTGGGACCAGGTTGGATGCTCAGAGATCTTGACTCCCAGGAACTTGAAACTGCTCACTCTCTCCACTTCTGTTGCCTCTATGAGGATTGGTATCTGTTCCTTCATCTTACCCTTCCTGAAGTCCACAATCAGCTCTTTCATCTTACAGGTTGTTGCTGTGGCACCATTCCACTAGTTGGCATATCTCACTCCTGTACGCTCTCTCATCACCACCTGAGATTCTACCAACAATGGTTGTATCGTCAGCAAATTTATAGATGGTATTTGAGCTATGCCTAGCCACACAGTCATGGGTATATAGAGAGTAGAGCAGTGGGCTAAGCACACGCCCCTGAGGTGCACCAGTGTTGATCATCAGAGAGGAGGAGATGTTATCACCAATCCACACAGACTGTGATCCTTCGGTTAGGAAGTCAAGGATCCAATCACAAAGGGAGGGACAGAAGCCCTGGTTCTGTAACTTCTCAATCAGAATTGTGGGAATGATGGTATTAAATTCTGAGCTATAGTCGATGAACAGCATCCTGACATAGGTGTTTGTATTGTCCAGGTGGTCCAAAGCCATGTGGAGAGCCAGTGAGATTGCATCTGCCGTTGACCTATTGTGGCGATATGCAAATTGCAGTGGGTCCAGGTCCTTGCTGAGGCAGGAGTTCAGTCTAGTCATGACCAGCCTCTCAAAGCATTTCATCACTGTTGATGTGAGTGCTACTGGGTGATAGTCATTAAGGCAGTTCACATTATTCTTCTTAGGCACTGGTGTAATTGTTGCCTTTTTGAAGCAAGTGGGAACTTCCACCCGTAGCAACGAGAGGAAGATGTGGATATTTGGGCTAAACAAAAAAAATTTTAAATTTTTAAATTTTTTTTTTAGGAGGAAACAGAAGATTTCAGTTCAGAGTGGTTGTATGGGCTCTGCTCTGGTGGGCATTTCTGTCCGATGATAATGTTGAAATTGGTTCCAGGTAATGGTGGCTAGGACAATGGAACACAGTTCACTCACAGTGACTGAAAGCGTTACAGTCAGTTTAAATAGTAGTCATTCACAACTGAACAAGGATATGTGCTTAGACCGATGGAAGCAGTGCTATTGTCAGACGAGGAGGAGGAGGTGTACAGGAGTGAGATGGATTGGTGCCGCAACAACAGCATCAGCAAGGTTGTGGACCTCAGGAAGGGGCAGTCGGGAGAGCACACATCAGCCCTGTTTGAGGGCTTCGCAGTGGAAAGTGGGTTTGGGTTCCAGGGTATTCAACATCACGCTGGGCCCAAAAACAGCACCAGTGATGCTGCATCATAAGGGATTTGGTAGGTCACTAGAGGCTCCCACAGATGTACAAGGAAGAGTGTTCTGACTGGTTACTTCAGAGCCTTGAGGCTCCAGTGTGCAGGGTCGAGAGAGTCTGCACAGCTTTGTAGACTCAACCTGCTCTCATAACCCTCCCTATCATCGAGGACACCTACAAGAGGCAGTGCCTCAATAATGAATGACAGTCATCATACAGGACACGCCCTCTTCTCATTACTATCACTCGAGAGGAGGTACAGAGGTATGAAGACCCACATCCAATACTTTAGAAAAAGCTTCTTCCTGTCTGCCATCAGATTTCTCTTTATTCTTCTCACTGTTCATTTACTTATTGTAATATTTATGTCTTGCACTGTACTGGGGCCACAAAACCACAAATTTCACAACATATGTTAGTGATAATTAAGGTGATTCTGATTCTGACCTGGATGAAGGGAAAGAGCATTTGGTTCAGAGGGTTAATTTTATAAAATTAAACACAATATTTCAAGTGACTGTAAAAACTCTGGTTTATGGCGTGAGTAGAGAAGAGAAAAAGTAAGAAAAGTGCATGATTAACTTAAAGAATCTTTGAGGAAGAGCATAGGTTCAGTGTTGTCTCCCAGTCTACAGGGCTGAGCATTCTGAGCAGTAACAGTACAGATCTATTCAGCTGCCAAATCTATTGGTTAAAAGTCTATTACAAGAAAGAAGGAAAATGAGCCAACAAGGGTCCAAAACATAAAATGAAATGTAGACAACTAAGGCAAAAGACGGGAGATACTCTATGTTGGAGCATGAATTAGGAACAAGCTCCAAGTTAAAAGGTGGGAGAGTCTGGCCCTGCTGAAAGAACACTAGATTATCACGGATAAAAATAGTTTTCTATAACTTTGCAGCTTGCAATATTCTATGAGGGAACACTGGAATCTTCTGGATACATAGAGCACCCCATACAACCTGGGCAGATGCGTTCAAGGGGAAAAGAGGAGAGAAGAGAAGGTAAAAGGCAGGAGCTGGATTAGGGTAAACAGGAGAGGCCTAATGTTGCTGACAAAGTTACAGTCCGTACAGTTGCTCATAATGGACAGACAATGGAAATCTGAAATAAAAACAGGAATTACTAGAAACACTTAGCACATCAGGCAGCGACAGTGGAGAGAAAAACAATGTGATCATCTCAAAGGTTCAAAGGACCAAGTTAATGTCAGAGAAATGTATACAATATATATCCTGAAGAACGGGGAAATGAGAAAACATTAAAACATGAGAGGAGCATTAGCTATGATCTTTGAATCCTCTTTGGCTGCAGAGGAAGTGCCGGAGGACTGGAGAATGGCAAATGTAGTTCCCTGTTTAAAAAGGTAGTAGGGAGAAACCTGGGAACTATAGACCGGTGACCAGTATGCAAACTACTGGAAAGCATTCTTAAGGGTAGGATCTACAATCTCTACAACACCCACTCAATTAGTCCAACACCCACACACATTCTGTCCAACACCCACACTCTGTCTAAAACCCACACTCTCTGTCCAACACCCACCCAATCTGTCCAACACCCACAATCTGTCTAAAACCCACACTCTCTGTCCAACACCCACACACATTCTGTCCAACACCCACCCAATCTGCCCAAAACCCACACAATCTGTTCAACACCCTCACAATCTATACAACACCCACACCTTCTGTCCAACACCCACACAAAATCTGTTCAACACCCACGCTCTCTGTCCAACACCCACACACTCTTTCCAACATCAACGCAATCAGACCAAGACTCACACTCTGCCCAACGTATACCCTATCTATCCAATACAGACACAAGCTGTCCAACACCCACACAATCAGTCGAACACCGACACTCTCTGTCCAAAACGCACACCATCTATCCAACAAGCACACAATCTATTCAACACCCACACAATCTGTCCAACACCCGTGCAATCAGTCCAGCACCCACACAATCTGTTCAACAGCCACGCTCTCTGTCCAACACCCACACTCTGTCCAAGACACACACAATCTGTCCAACACCCACACAATCCGTACAACAACCACACAATATGTACAACAGCCACGCTCTCTGTCCAACACCCACACTCTGTCCAAGACACACACAATCTGTCCAGCACCCACATAATCCGTACAACAACCACACTCTCTGTTCAACACCCATAAAATATACACAGCACCTACACACTCTGTCCAACACCCACACAATCCGTCCAACACACACACAATATGTACAACAACCACACGCTCTGTCCAACGCCCACACAGTCTGTCCAACACCTGTCCTCTCCATCCAACAACCCACACGATCTGTCCGACACCCACACAAACCGTCCAACGCCCACGCTATTTGGCCAACACACACACTGGCCAACACAAACACAATCTGTACAACAACCACACACTCTGTCCAACGCCCACACAGTCTGTCCAACACACACACTGGCCAACACACACACAATCTGTACAACAACCACACGCTCTGTCCAACGCCCACACATTCTGTCCAACACCTGCCCTCTCCATCCAACAACCCACACGATCTGTCCGACACCCACATTCTCTGTCCAACATGTTCAAAATCTGTGCAACACCCACACTCACTGTCCAACACGCACACTCACTGTCCAACACACACACACTGTCCAACACCGACACTCACTGTCCAACACCCACACACTCTGTCCAATACACAAACACTGTCCAACACCCACACACTGTCCAACACCCACTCACTGTCCAACACACACACACTGTCCAACACCCACACACGGTCCAACACACACACATTCTGTCCAACACCCACTCACTGTCCAACACACACACACTGTCCAACACCCACACACGGTCCAACACACACACATTCTGTCCAACACCCACACTCACTGTCCAACACCCACACTCACTGTCCAACACGCACACTCACTGTCCAACACACACACACTGTCCAACACCCACACACGGTCCAACACACACACACGGTCCAACACACACACATTCTGTCCAACACCCACACTCACTGTCCAACACACACACACTGTCCAACACCCACACACGGTCCAACACACACACACGGTCCAACACACACACATTCTGTCCAACACGCACACTCACTGTCCAACACCCACACTCACTGTCCAACACGCACACTCACTGTCCAACACACACACACTGTCCAACACCCACACACGGTCCAACACACACACACGGTCCAACACACACACATTCTGTCCAACACCCACACTCACTGTCCAACACCCACACTCACTGTCCAACACGCACAGTCACTGTTCAACACCCACACACTGTCCAACACCCACACACGGTCCAACACACACACATTCTGTCCAACACTCACTCACTGTCCAACACCCACACTCACTGTCCAACACCCACACAATCTGTACAACAACCCACACGATCTGTCCGACACCCACATTCTCTGTCCAACATGTTCAAAATCTGTGCAACACCCACACTCACTGTCCAACACCGACACTCACTGTCCAACACACACACATTCTGTCCAATACACACACACTGTCCAACACCCACTCACTGTCCAACACCGACACTCACTGTCCAACACGCACACTCACTGTCCAACACACACACATTCTGTCCAATACACACACACTGTCCAACACCCACTCACTGTCCAACACCGACACTCACTGTCCAACACACACACATTCTGTCCAATACACACACACTGTCCAACACCCACTCACTGTCCAACACCCACTCACTGTCCAACACGCACACTCACTGTCCAACACACACACATTCTGTCCAATACACACACACTGTCCAACACCCACTCACTGTCCAACACCGACACTCACTGTCCAACACACACACATTCTGTCCAATACACACACACTGTCCAACACCCACTCACTGTCCAACACACACACACTGTCCAACACCCACACACTGTCCAACACACACACATTCTGTCCAACACACACACAATCTGTACAACAACCACACGCTCTGTCCAACACCCACACAATCTGTACAACAACCCACACGATCTGTCCGACACCCACATTCTCTGTCCAACATGTTCAAAATCTGTGCAACACCCACACTCACTGTCCAACACCGACACTCACTGTCCAACACACACACACTCTGTCCAATACACACACACTGTCCAACACACACACACTGTCCAACACCCACTCACTGTCCAACACACACACACTCTGTCCAATACACAAACACTCTGTCCAATACACAAACACTGTCCAACACACAAACACTGTCCAACACCCACACACTGTCCAACACCCACTCACTGTCCAACACACACACACTGTCCAACACCCACACACGGTCCAACACACACACACTGTCCAACACCCACTCTCTGTCCAACACACACACACTGTCCAACACCCACTCACTGTCCAACACACACACACTGTCCAACACCCACACACGGTCCAACACACACACATTCTGTCCAACACCCACACTCACTGTCCAACACCCACACTCACTGTCCAACACGCACACTCACTGTCCAACACACACACACTGTCCAACACCCACACACGGTCCAACACACACACACGGTCCAACACACACACATTCTGTCCAACACCCACACTCACTGTCCAACACCCACACTCACTGTCCAACACGCACAGTCACTGTTCAACACCCACACACTGTCCAACACCCACACACGGTCCAACACACACACATTCTGTCCAACACCCACACTCACTGTCCAACACCCACACTCACTGTCCAACACGCACACTCACTGTCCAACACACACACACTGTCCAACACCCACACACGGTCCAACACACACACATTCTGTCCAACACTCACTCACTGTCCAACACACACACACTGTCCAACACCCACACACGGTCCAACACACACACATTCTGTCCAACACCCACACTCACTGTCCAACACCCACACTCACTGTCCAACACCCACACTCACTGTCCAACACGCACACTCACTGTCCAACACACACACACTCTGTCCAATATACACACACTGTCCAACACCCACACATGGTCCAACACCCACACACGGTCCAACACACACACATTCTGTCCAACACCCACACACTGTCCAACACACACACATTCTGTCCAACACTGACACACTCTCCGTCTGACACACACACACTCTGTACAACAACCACACGCTCTGTCCAAAGCCCACACAGTCTGACAAACACCTGCCCTCTCCATCCAACAACCCACACGATCTGTCCAACACCCACATTCTCTGTCCAACACTGACACACTCTCCGTCCGACACACACACACACTCTGTACAACACCCACACATTCTGTCCAATACACACACACTGTCCAACACCCACACACTATCCAACACACACACATTCTGTCCAACACACACACAATCTGTACAACAACCACACGCTCTGTCCAACGCCCACACATTCTGTCCAACACCTGCCCTCTCCATCCGACAACCCACACGATCTGTCCGACACCCACATTCTCTGTCCAACATGTTCAAAATCTGTGCAACACCCACACTCACTTTCCAACATGCACACTCACTGTCCAACACACACACATTCTGTCCAATACACACACACTGTCCAACACCCACTCACTGTCCAACACCGACACTCACTGTCCAACACACACACATTCTGTCCAATACACACACACTGTCCAACACCCACTCACTGTCCAACACCAAAACAATCTGTACAACACCCATACAATCAGTCCAATACCCACAGTTCTGTCCTACACCAACACAATCTGTACAACAGTCATACAATCTGTCCAACACTCACACTCTCTGTTCAATACACACACTCTCTGTGCAACTCCCACACTCTCAGTCCAATACCCACACACTCTGTGCAACTCCCACACTCTCAGTCCAACAACCACACAATCAGTCCAACACCCGCACACTGTGTTCAACACCCACACAATCGGTCCAACACCCGCACACTGTGTCCAACACCCACACAATCGGTCCAACACCCACACAATCGGTCCAACACCCACACAATCGGTCCAACACCTGCACACTGTGTCCAACACCCACACAATCGGTCTAACACCCACACACTGTGTCCAACACCCACACAATCGGTCTAACACCCACACAATTGGTCCAACACCCACACAATCGGTCCAACACCCACACACTGAGTCCAACACCCACACAATCGGTCCAACACCCGCACACTGTGTCCAACACCCACACACTGTGTCCAACACCCACACAATCGGTCCAACACCCGCACACTGTGTCCAACACCCACACAATCGGTCCAACACCCACACACTGTGTCCAACATCCTCACAATCGGTCTAACACCCAGACACTGTGCCCAACACCCACACAATCGGTCTAACACCCACACACTGTGTCCAACACCCACACAATCCGTCCAACACCCGCACACTGCGTCCAACACACGCACAATCCGTCCAACACCCGCACAATCGGTCCAACACCCACACAATCGGTCCAACACCCACACAATCTGTCCAACTCCCACACTCTCAGTCCAACACCCACACACTGTGTCCAACACCCACACAATCAGTCCAACACCCACACAATCAGTCCAACACCCGCACACTGTGTCCAACACCCGCACACTGTGTCCAACACCCACACAATCGGTCCAACACCCACACAATCGGTCCAACACCCACACAATCAGTCCAACACCCGCACACTGTGTCCAACACCCACACAATCGGTCTAACACCCACACACTGTGTCCAACACCCACACAATCGGTCTAACACCCACACAATCGGTCCAACACCCGCACACTGTGTCCAACACCCGCACACTGTGTCTAACATCCACACAATCGGTCCAACACCCGCACACTGTGTCCAACACCCACACACTGTGTCTAACACCCACACACTGTGTCTAACATCCACACAATCGGTCCAACACCCGCACACTGTGTCCAACACCCGCACACTGTGTCCAACACCCACACAATCGGTCTAACACCCACACACTGTGTCCAACACCCACACAATCGGTCTAACACCCACACAATCGGTCCAACACCCACACAATCGGTCTAACACCCACACACTGTGTCCAACACCCACACAATCGGTCCAACACCCGCACACTGTGTCCAACACCCACACAATCGGTCCAACACCCACACACTGTGTCCAACATCCACACAATCGGTCTAACACCCACACACTGTGCCCAACACCCACACAATCGGTCCAACACCCACACAATCAGTCCAACACCCACACACTGTGTCCAACACCCACACAATCCGTCCAACACCCGCACACTGTGTCCAACACCCGCACAATCCGTCCAACACCTGCACAATCGGTCCACACCCACCCAATCGGTCCAACACCCACACAATCGGTCCAACACCCACACAATCTGTCCAACACCCACACAATCGGTCCAACACCCGCACACTGTGTCTAACACCCGCACACTGTGTCCAACATCCACACAATCGGTCCAACACCCGCACACTGTGTCCAACACCCGCACACTGTGTCTAACATCCACACACTGTGTCCAACATCCACACAATCGGTCCAACACCCGCACACTGTGTCCAACACCCGCACACTGTGTCCAACACCCGCACACTGTGTCTAACATCCACACAATCGGTCCAACACCCGCACACTGTGTCCAACACCCGCACACTGTGTCTAACATCCACACAATCGGTCCAACACCCGCACACTGTGTCCAACACCCGCACACTGTGTCTAACATCCACACACTGTGTCCAACATCCACACAATCGGTCCAACACCCGCACAATCCGTCCAACACCCGCACACTGTGTCCAACACCCGCACACTGTGTCTAACACCCGCACACTGTGTCCAACATCCACACAATCGGTCCAACACCCGCACACTGTGTCCAACACCCGCACACTGTGTCCAACACCCGCACACTGTGTCTAACATCCACACAATCGGTCCAGCACCCGCACACTGTGTCCAACACCCACACAATCGGTCCAACACCCGCACACTGTGTCCAACACCCGCACACTGTGTCCAACACCCGCACACTGTGTCCAACACCCACACAATCGGTCCAACACCCGCACACTGTGTCCAACACCCGCACACTGTGTCTAACACCCGCACACTGTGTCTAACATCCACACAATCGGTCCAACACCCGCACACTGTGTCCAACACCCGCACACTGTGTCTAACATCCACACAATCGGTCCAGCACCCGCACACTGTGTCCAACACCCGCACACTGTGTCTAACATCCACACAATCGGTCCAACACCCGCACACTGTGTCCAACACCCGCACACTGTGTCCAACACCCGCACACTGTGTCTAACATCCACACAATCGGTCCAACACCCGCACAATCCGTCCAACACCCGCACAATCGGTCCAACACCCGCACACTGTGTCCAACACCCGCACACTGTGTCTAACATCCACACAATCGGTCCAACACCCGCACACTGTGTCCAACACCCGCACACTGTGTCTAACATCCACACAATCGGTCCAACACCCGCACAATCGGTCCAACACCCGCACACTGTGTCCAACACCCGCACACTGTGTCCAACATCCACACAATCGGTCCAACACCCGCACACTGTGTCTAACATCCACACAATCGGTCCAACACCCGCACACTGTGTCCAACACCCGCACACTGTGTCCAACACCCGCACACTGTGTCCAACACCCGCACACTGTGTCCAACATCCACACAATCGGACCAACACCCGCACACTGTGTCCAACATCCACACAATCGGTCCAACATCCACACAGTCTATCCAACACCTGCACACTGTGTCCAACATCCACACAATCGGTCCAACACCCGCACACTGTGTCCAACACCCGCACAATCCGTCCAACATCCACACAATCGGACCAACACCCGCACACTGTGTCCAACATCCACACAATCGGTCCAACATCCACACAGTCTATCCAACACCCACACACTGTGTCCAACACCCGCACACTGTGTCCAACACCCGCACACTGTGTCCAACACCCGCACACTGTGTCCAACATCCACACAGTCTATCCAACACCTGCACACTGTGTCCAACATCCACACAATCGGTCCAACACCCGCACACTGTGTCCAACACCCGCACACTGTGTCCAACACCCGCACACTGTGTCCAACATCCGCACAATCGGTCCAACACCCGCACAATCCGTCCAACACCCGCACACTGTGTCCAACACCCGCACACTGTGTCCAACACCTGCACACTGTGTCCAACACCCGCACACTGTGTCTAACATCCACACAATCGGTCCAACACCCGCACACTGTGTCCAACACCCGCACACTGTGTCTAACACCCACACAATCAGTCCAACACCCGCACACTGTGTCCAACACCCGCACACTGTGTCCAACATCCACACAATCGGTCCAACACCCGCACACTGTGTCTAACATCCACACAATCGGTCCAACACCCGCACACTGTGTCCAACACCCGCACACTGTGTCTAACACCCACACAATCAGTCCAACACCCGCACACTGTGTCCAACACCTGCACACTGTGTCCAACATCCACACAATCGGTCCAACACCCGCACAATCCGTCCAACACCCACACAATCGGTCCAACACCCGCACACTGTGTCTAACATCCACACACTGTGTCTAACACCCGCACACTGTGTCCAACACCCACACAATCGGTCCAACACCCGCACACTGTGTCTAACATCCACACACTGTGTCTAACACCCGCACACTGTGTCCAACATCCACACAATCGGTCCAACACCCACACTGTGTCCAACATCCACACAATCGGACCAACACCCGCACACTGTGTCCAACACCCACACAATCGGTCCAACATCCACACAGTCTATCCAACACCCGCACACTGTGTCCAACACCCGCACACTGTGTCCAACATCCACACAATCGGTCCAACACCCGCACACTGTGTCCAACACCCGCACACTGTGTCTAACACCCACACAATCGGTCCAACACCCTCACACTGTGTCCAACACCCGCACACTGTGTCTAACATCCACACAATCGGTCCAACACCCGCACACTGTGTCCAACACCCGCACACTGTGTCTAACACCCACACAATCGGTCCAACACCCGCACACTGTGTCCAACACCCGCACACTGTGTCTAACATCCACACAATCGGTCTAACACCCACACACTGTGTCCAACACCCACACAATCGGTCTAACACCCACACAATCGGTCCAACACCCACACAATCGGTCTAACACCCACACACTGTGTCCAACACCCGCACACTGTGTCCAACACCCGCACACTGTGTCCAACACCCGCACACTGTGTCCAACACCCGCACACTGTGTCTAACATCCACACAATCGGTCCAACACCCGCACACTGTGTCCAACACCCGCACACTGTGTCTAACATCCGCACACTGTGTCTAACACCCGCACACTGTGTCTAACACCCGCACACTGTGTCTAACACCCGCACACTGTGTCCAACACCTGCACACTGTGTCTAACATCCACACAATCGGTCCAACACCCACACACTGTGTCCAACACCCACACAATCGGTCCAACACCCGCACACTGTGTCCAACACCTGCACACTGTGTCTAACACCCACACACTGTGTCCAACACCCGCACACTGTGTCCAACACCCGCACACTGTGTCTAACATCCACACAATCGGTCCAACACCCGCACACTGTGTCCAACACCCGCACACTGTGTCCAACACCCGCACACTGTGTCTAACACCCACACAATCGGTCCAACACCCGCACACTGTGTCCAACACCCGCACACTGTGTCTAACATCCACACAATCGGTCCAACACCCGCACACTGTGTCCAACACCCGCACACTGTGTCCAACACCCGCACACTGTGTCTATCCAACGCATACATTATCTGGTCAACAGCCAGACACTCTGCCCAACACACGCTCTGTCCAGCAGCCACACACTACATCACACTACCTGCTTTTCAATCTGCCTCCGTACAATGTGTCAATAACAAACCTATTTTCCAATCTCCCTCGGTCGTAGACAGTCCCACACCGACACACTCAGATACAGGTGTTCCGGTACCCTCTGGCAGACACTCTGACTACTCACTTGTCGGGCTAAGCTCCCCGTGTCCTACGCCCCGATTTCCAAACATCACGCTCCTTCCTTTATGCTAGTCGGGACGTCCCACACCCCACACTTCCTTCCCATTTCCACGGGAACCGTGTTCCGGCTCTAAACCCCCAGTACCTCAGACTTCTCAACCCATATGGGTGTCGGTACCCTGCCGTGTTGCTGTCAGCGAGTTCCAGACCTGAAATGCCTGGACTGGGGGAGCCGGGAATGATGAGAGCACCCAAATTCGCACCCATGCTCACCCCCCGATCCCGGTCCGGTCACCAGGTGCAGATAAGGAAGCCCGGGGCTCCACATCAAATTGCCCATCGCAGACCCCGGGTTTCCGGACGCGCAGTGTCTGGGTCCTGGTTCCCGGACCCACGCCCCAGAAGGACAGCAGACCCTCCCGACCCAGGCACCACCGCGTATTTTCCCACTCCAGTCCCCACAATCAAGCCGCTGGTTTAAAACCTCAGCGCCGCGCCGCTGTCGGCTGTTTGTTGTGGCTCCTGAACAAGCACACCGACCTCCAGACCCGGAACCTGGTCTCCAAAGAGCCCCGTTAGTCCAGCATCCAGAGCCGGGCTCTCAATCCCGGTTACGTGTCGACACCCCCCCCCCCCCCCATCCAGACATCCTCCCACCCGTCTCCATCCCGGTACACTCAGCACGAAGTCCCCGCCGGTCCTCGGACACCCCGACAGAGGCGAATGTCGTGCCGGCGAAGAACCCCTCTTCCTCCTCCCTCCTTAAGAAACAGATCACGGCGGGGAAATGAAGGTCTCAGATTCTGCGGCAATTCGTCAGAGAATAAAGAGAACCGAACTCGGTCATCGCCTCACCTGTCTCGTCACGGTCTCATTCCTGGAGAACCCCCACCCCAGTCCGAGACCGCAGATGCACCCCTTAACCGTCCCGTGCCCTGCCCCAATCCTCTGCTCGCCCCTCCATCTGTTATCCTCATTCCCATTTGTACTTCGTACGCACAAGATCACCGAAAACCTGCGCCCATGCTCTTAAATAAAGGCTTGGTTTCCATTCCGATCTAAATGCACGCAGGCTGACTCCGGAAAAATACCTGTCTGGGTATCTGAGGCGAGAGGCGTCTTGAACCAAGTTATCCAAGCTGGCTCGGCGGCGCCGCGCTCTGCCTCGGGCTCGGAATGAGACGGGCAGAGGTCGTCAGTTCGAGCTTCTCAAAGATGCAGAAAGTGCGATATGATTTCGGGCGGAGAGTTCTGGACAGCTGAAGAAGTGGCCGCCAGCGGCTGTGGGCTCTTTAGCGGGGACACGGGCTGCCTCCGGGCCACAGGGGCAGCGTGTTGCTGGGGAATAGGGAAGGACCGAGCAGAAATCCGAATAGGACGTGGATTGTCCGTTCTAAACTGAACTCATGGAACTAAATGTGAAGCTGGGGGCGGCTGCGTGGCGCGTGATTTCCAGGGAGAAGGGCAAATGGTACAAAACAGTTAAAAGACGAAATTTCAGAACTTTTGGTTAAAGGCAGGACCGCGAGTGGTGGAGAGATGAGATCACGGGCTTGGCGCATAGGTCTCGGAGGTTTTCAGGAGGACCCCCCGCCCATCCCACCCCCAAAAACGATAACCATGTTTCGGAAGGACTACAAAATGCTCTAAATATGAATTTGGAATTGAAATACTGTGCTAGCAAACAGGAAGCCAAAAGATGTCAACAACGGGCGAAGGATGACGGACTCAGGGCAAAATGAAGAGAGAGCTCGACGCTTTGGCTGTGCGCATGTTTACACGGGGAGAGACACCACAGGAAGGACGGGAAAGGTGTGGACAAGGCCTTGTGTTCGCTGGGCATGTGACAGGAAACTCACCTCGGGATTCGATGCAATATGAAGTTTGCAAGCAGTCATCCTTTTTTCCAAATTAAATTAATCAAACTTGAAAATTTCCCAAGTCAAACATTAACATTTCCCCTCTAGCCTGCCCTTCGTCATGTTGCTATGTAAACGTTTAGCCCTGATCCCGATTCGTTATTGATTTCTACGTCTGAAATCAGCACAATTTCACCTTCAGAAAAGATCCCGCTCAGAAAACTCACAATTGTAAATGAGCAACTCGGCACGGCCCTTCCTCAGGAGATCCCGCTCATCCCGGCATCCGCTCAGACCCCGCTCATCCCGGCATCTGCTCAGACCCCGCTCATCCCTGCATCTGCTCAGACCCCGCTCATCCCGCTCAGACCCCGCTCATCCCGGCATCTGCTCAGACCCCGATCATCCCGCTCAGACCCCGATCATCCCGCTCAGACCCCGATCATCCCGGCATCCGCTCAGACCCCGCTCATCCCGGCATCCGCTCAGACCCCGCTCATCCCGCTCAGACCCCGATCATCCCGGCATCCGCTCAGACCCCGATCATCCCGCTCAGACCCCGCTCATCCCGGCATCTGCTCAGACCCCGCTCATCCCGGCATCCGCTCAGACCCCGCTCATCCCACTCAGACCCCGCTCATCCCACTCAGACCCCGCTCATCCCGCTCAGACCCCGCTCATCCTGGCATCCGCTCAGACCCCGCTCATCCCGGCATCCTCTCAGACCCCACTCATCCCGGCATCCGCTCAGACCCCGCTCATCCCGGCATCTGCTCAGACCCCGCTCATCCCGGCATCCGCTCAGACCCCGATCATCCCGGCATCCGCTCAGACCCCGATCATCCCGCTCAGACCCCGCTCATCCCGGCATCTGCTCAGACCCCGCTCATCCCGGCATCCGCTCAGACCCCGCTCATCCCACTCAGACCCCGCTCATCCCACTCAGACCCCGCTCATCCCGCTCAGACCCCGCTCATCCTGGCATCCGCTCAGACCCCGCTCATCCCGGCATCCTCTCAGACCCCGCTCATCCCGGCATCCGCTCAGACCCCGCTCATCCCGGCATCTGCTCAGACCCCGCTCATCCCGGCATCCGCTCAGACCCCGCTCATCCCGGCATCTGCTCAGACCCCGATCATCCCGCTCAGACCCCGCTCATCCCACTCAGACCCCGCTCATCCCGGCATCCGCTCAGACCCCGCTCATCCCGGCATCCGCTCAGACCCCGCTCATCCCACTCAGACCCCGCTCATCCCGGCATCTGCTCAGACCCCGCTCATCCCGGCATCCGCTCAGACCCCGCTCATCCCGCTCAGACCCCGCTCATCCCACTCAGACCCCGCTCATCCCGCTCAGACCCCGCTCATCCCGGCATCCGCTCAGACCCCGCTCATCCCGGCATCCGCTCAGACCCCGCTCATCCCGCTCAGACCCCGCTCATCCCGGCATCCGCTCAGACCCCGCTCATCCCGGCATCCGCTCAGACCCCGCTCATCCCGCTCAGACCCCGCTCATCCCGGCATCTGCTCAGACCCCGCTCATCCCGCTCAGACCCCGATCATCCCGCTCAGACCCCGCTCATCCCGGCATCCGCTCAGACCCCGCTCATCACGGCATTTGCTCAGACCCCGCTCATCCCGCTCAGACCCCGCTCATCCCGGCATCCGCTCAGACCCCGCTCATCCCGGCATCCGCTCAGACCCCGCTCATCCCGCTCAGACCCCGCTCATCCCGGCATCCGCTCAGACCCCGCTCATCCCGGCATCCGCTCAGACCCCGCTCATCCCGGCATCCGCTCAGACCCCGCTCATCCCGGCATCTGCTCAGACCCCGATCATCCCGCTCAGACCCCGCTCATCCCGCTCAGACCCCGCTCATCCCGCTCAGACCCCGCTCATCCCGGCATCCGCTCAGACCCCGATCATCCCGCTCAGACCCCACTCATCCCGCTCAGACCCCGATCATCCCGCTCAGACACCGCTCATCCCGGAATCCGCTCAGACCCCGATCATCCCGCTCAGACCCCGCTCATCCCGGCATCCGCTCAGACACCGATCATCCCGCTCAGACCCCGATCATCCCGCTCAGACCCCGATCATCCCGCTCAGACCCCGATCATCCCGCTCAGACCCAGCTCATCCCGGCATCCGCTCAGACCCCGCTCATCCCGCTCAGACCCCGATCATCCCGCTCAGACCCCGCTCATCCCAGCATCCGCTCAGACCCCGACCATCCCGCTCAGACCCCGCTCATCCCGGCATCTGCTCAGACCCCGCTCATCCCGCTCAGACCCCGATCATCCCGCTCAGACCCCGCTCATCCCAGCATCCGCTCAGACCCCGCTCATCCCGCTAAGACCGGGCTCATCCCGGCATCTGCTCAGACCCCGATCATCCCGCTCAGACCCCGATCATCCCGCTCAGACACCACTCATCCCGCTCAGACCCCACTCATGCCGCTCAGACCCCACTCATCCTGCTCAGACCCCACTCATCCCGCTCAGACCCCGCTCATCCCGGCATCCGCTCAGACCCCGCTCATCCCGGCATCGGCTCAGACCCCGATCATCCCGCTCAGACCCCACTCATCCCACTCAGACCCCACTCATCCCACTCAGACCCCGCTCATCCCGGCATCTGCTCAGACCCCGCTCATCCCGCTCAGACCCCGATCATCCCGCTGAGACCCCGCTCATCCCGCTCAGACCCCGCTCATCCCAGCATCCGCTCAGACCCCGCTCATCCCGCTAAGACCCGGCTCATCCCGGCATCTGCTCAGACCCCGATCATCCCGCTCAGACCCCGATCATCCCGCTCAGACACCACTCATCCCGCTCAGACCCCACTCATCCCGCTCAGACCCCACTCATCCTGCTCAGACCCCACTCATCCCGCTCAGACCCCGCTCATCCAGCTCAGACCCCGCTCATCCCGGCATCGGCTCAGACCCCGATCATCCCGCTCAGACCCCACTCATCCCACTCAGACCCCGCTCATCCCGGCATCTGCTCAGACCCCGATCATCCCGCTCAGACCCCACTCATCCCGCTCAGACCCCGCTCATCCCGGCATCTGTTCAGACCCCGCTCATCCCGCTCAGACCCCACTCATCCCGGCATCTGCTCAGACCCCGCTCATCCCGCTCAGACCCCACTCATCCCGCTCAGACCCCGCTCATCCCGGCATCTGCTCAGACCCCACTCATCCCGGCATCTACTCAGACCCCGCTCATCCCGCTCAGACCCCACTCATCCCGCTCAGACCCCGCTCATCCCGGCATCCGCTCAGACCCCACTCATCCCGGCATCTGCTCAGACCCCGCTCATCCCGCTCAGACCCCGCTCATCCCAGCATCTGCTCAGACCCCGATCATCCCGCTCAGACCCCACTCATCCCGCTCAGACTCCGCTCATCCCGGCATCCGCTCAGACCCCACTCATCCCGGCATCTGCTCAGACCCCGCTCATCCCGCTCAGACCCCGCTCATCCCGCTCAGACCCCACTCATCCCGGCATCTGCTCAGACCCCGATCATCCCGCTCAGACCCCAATCAACCCGCTCAGACCCCGCTCATCCCGGCATCTGCTCAGACCCCGCTCATCCCGCTCAGACCCCGCTCATCCCGGCATCCGCTCAGACCCCGCTCATCCCACTCAGACCCCGCTCATCCCGCTCAGACTCCGCTCATCCCAGGATCCGCTCAGACCCCGCTCATCCCGGCATCCGCTCAGACCCCGATCATCCCGCTCAGACCACACTCATCCCGCTCAGACCCCGCTCATCCCGCTCAGACCCCGCTCATCCCGGCATCCGCTCAGACCCCGATCATCCCGGCATCCGCTCAGACCCCGCTCATCCCACTCAGACCCCGCTCATCCCGCACAGACCCCGCTCATCCCGGCATCCGCTCAGACCCCGCTCATCCCGGCATCCGCTCAGACCCTGCTCATCCCGGCATCCGCACAGACCCCACTCATCCCGCTCAGACCCCGCTCATCCCGGCATCTGCTCAGACCCCGCTCATCCCGCTCAGACCCCGCTCATCCCGGCATCCGCTCAGACCCCGCTCATCCCGGCATCCGCTCAGACCCCGCTCATCCCGGCATCCGCTCAGACCCTGATCATCCCGCTCAGACCCCGCTCATCCCGCTCAGACCCCGATCATCCCGCTCAGACCCCGCTCATCCCGGCATCCGCTCAGACCCCGCTCATCCCACTCAGACCCCGCTCATCCCGCTCAGACCCCGCTCATCCCGGCATCCGCTCAGACCCCGCTCATCCCGGCATCCGCTCAGACCCCGCTCATCCCGGCATCCGCTCAGACCCCGCTTATCCCGGCATCTGCTCAGACCCCGATCATCCCGGTCAGACCCCGCTCATCCCACTCAGACCCCGCTCATCCCGGCATCTGCTCAGACCCCGCTCATCCCGCTCAGACCCCGCTCATCCCACTAAGACCCCGCTCTTCCCGCTCAGACCCCGCTCATCCCGGCATCAGCTCAGACCCCGCTCATCCCGGCATCCGCTCAGACCCCGCTCATCCCGGCATCTGCTCAGACCCCACTCATCCCGCTCAGACCCCGATCATCCCGCTCAGACCCCGCTCATCCCGGCATCCGCACAGACCCCGATCATCCCGCTCAGACCCCGCTCATCCAGGCATCCGCTCAGACCCCGATCATCCCGCTCAGACCCCGATCATCCCGCTCAGACCCCGCTCATCCCGATCAGACCCCGCTCATCCCGCTCAGACCCCACTCATACCGCTCAAACCCCGCTCATCCCACTCAGACCCCGCTCATCCCGGCATCCGCTCAGACCCCGATCATCCCGGCATCCGCTCAGACCCCGCTCATCCCACTCAGACCCCGCTCATCCCGGCATCTGCTCAGACCCCGCTCATCCCACTCAGACCCCGCTCATCCCGGCATCCGCTCAGACCCCGATCATCCCGGCATCCGCTCAGACCCCGCTCATCCCACTCAGACCCCGCTCATCCCGGCATCCGCTCTGACCCCGCTCATCCCGGCATCCGCTCAGACCCCGCTCATCCCGGCATCCGCACAGACCCCACTCATCCCGCTCAGACCCCGCTCATCCCGGCATCTGCTCAGACCCCGCTCATCCCGCTCAGACCCCGCTCATCCCGGCATCCGCTCAGACCCCGCTCATCCCGGCATCCGCTCAGACCCCGATCATCCCGCTCAGACCCCGCTCATCTCGCTCAGACCCCGATCATCCCGCTCAGACCCCGCTCATCCCGGCATCCGCTCAGACCCCGCTCATCCCACTCAGACCCCGCTCATCCCGCTCAGACCCCGCTCATCCCGGCATCCGCTCAGACCCCGCTCATCCCGGCATCCGCTCAGACCCCGCTCATCCCGGCATCTGCTCAGACCCCGATCATCCCGGTCAGACCCCGCTCATCCCACTCAGACCCCGCTCATCCCGGCATCTGCTCAGACCCCGCTCATCCCGCTCAGACCCCGCTCATCCCACTAAGACCCCGCTCTTCCCGCTCAGACCCCGCTCATCCCGGCATCAACTCAGACCCCGCTCATCCCGGCATCCGCTCAGACCCCGCTCATCCCGGCATCTGCTCAGAACCCGCTCATCCCGGTATCCGCTCAGACCCCACTCATCCCGCTCAGACCCCGATCATCCCGCTCAGACCACGCTCATCCCGGCATCCGCTCAGACCCCGATCATCCCGCTCAGACCCCGCTCATCCAGGCATCCGCTCAGACCCCGATCATCCCGCTCAGACACCGATCATCCCGCTCAGACCCCGCTCATCCCGATCAGACCCCGCTCATCCAGCTCAGACCCCACTCATACCGCTCAAACCCCGCTCATCCCACTCAGACCCCGCTCATCCCGGCATCCGCTCAGACCCCGATCATCCCGCTCAGACCCCACTCATCCCGGCATCCGCTCAGACCCCGATCATCCCGCTCAGACCCCGCTCATCCCGGCATCCGCTCAGACCCCGCTCATCCCGCTCAGACCCCGATCATCCCGCTCAGACCCCGCTCATCCCAGCATCTGCTCAGACCCCGATCATCCCGCTCAGACCCCACTCATCCCGCTCAGACCTCGCCATTCCGGCATCCGCTCAGACCCCACTCATCCCGGCATCTGCTCAGACCCCGCTCATCCCGCTCAGACCCCATTCATCCCGCTCAGACCCCGCTCATCCCGGCATCTGCTCAGACCCCGCTCATCCCGCTCAGACCCCACTCATCCCGGCATCTGCTCAGACCCCGCTCATCCCGCTCAGACCCCACTCATCCCAGCATCCGCTCAGACTCAGCTCATCCCAGCATCCGCTCAGACCCCGCTCATCCCGGCATCCGCTCAGACCCCGATCATCCCGCTCAGACCCCGATCATCCCGCTCAGACCCCACTCATCCCGCTCAGACCCCGCTCATCCCGCTCAGACCCCGCTCATCCCGGCATCCGCTCAGAACCCGATCATCCCGGCATCCGCTCAGACCCCGCTCATCCCACTCAGACCCCGCTCATCCCGCTCAGACCCCGCTCATCCCGGCATCTGCTCAGACCCCGCTCATCCCGGCATCCGCTCAGACCCCGCTCATCCCGGCATCCGCTCAGACCCCACTCATCCCGCTCAGACCCCGCTCATCCCGGCAGCTGCTCAGACCCCGCTCATCCAGCTCAGACCCCGCTCATCCCGGCATCCGCTCAGACCCCGCTCATCCCGGCATCCGCTCAGACCCCGCTCATCCCGGCATCCGCTCAGACCCCGATCATACCGCTCAGACCCCGCTCATCCCGCTCAGACCCCGACCATCCCGCTCAGACCCCGCTCATCCCGGCATCCGCTCAGACCCCGCTCATCCCACTCAGACCCCGCTCATCCCGGCATCCGCTCAGACCCCGCTCATCCCGGCATCCGCTCAGACCCCGCTCATCCCGGCATCTGCTCAGACCCCGATCATCCCGCTCAGACCCCGCTCATCCCACTCAGACCCCGCTCATCCCGGCATCTGCTCAGACCCCGCTCATCCCGGCATCCGCTCAGACCCCGCTCATCCCACTCAGACCCCGCTCATCCCGCTCAGACCCCGCTCATCCCGGCATCCGCTCAGACCCCGATCATCCCGCTCAGACCCCACTCATCCCGGCATCCGCTCAGACCCCGATCATCCCGCTCAGACCCCGCTCATCCCGGCATCCGCTCAGACCCCGCTCATCCCGCTCAGACCCCGATCATCCCGCTCAGACCCCGCTCATCCCAGCATCCGCTCAGATCCCGATCATCCCGCTCAGACTCCGCTCATCCCGGCATCTGCTCAGACCCCGCTCATCCCGCTCAGACCCCGATCATCCCGCTCAGACCCCGCTCATCCCAGCATCCGCGCAGACCCCGCTCATCCCGCTCAGACCCCGCTCATCCCGGCATCTGCTCAGACCCCGATCATCCCGCTCAGACCCCGATCATCCCGCTCAGACCCCACTCATCCCGCTCAGACCCCACTCATCCCGCTCAGACCCCACTCATCCCGCTCAGACCCCGCTCATCCCGGCATGTGCTCAGATCCCGATCATCCCGCTCAGACCCCACTCATCCCGCTCAGACCCCGCTCATCCCGGCATCTGCTCAGACCCCGATCATCCCGCTCAGACCCCACTCATCCCGCTCAGACCCCGCTCATCCCGGCATCTGCTCAGACCCCGCTCATCCCGCTCAGCCCCCACTCATCCCGGCATCTGCTCAGACCCCGCTCATCCCGCTCAGACCCCACTCATCCCGCTCAGACCCCGCTCATCCCAGCATCTGCTCAGACCCCACTCATCCCGGCATCTGCTCAGACTCCGCTCATCCCGCTCAGACCCCGCTCATCCCGCTCAGACCCCGCTCATCCCAGCATCTGCTCAGACCCCGATCATCCCGCTCAGACCCCACTCATCCCGCTCAGACCTCGCCATTCCGGCATCCGCTCAGACCCCACTCATCCCGGCATCTGCTCAGACCCCGCTCATCCCGCTCAGACCCCACTCATCCCGCTCAGATCCCGCTCATCCCGGCATCTGCTCAGACCCCGCTCATCCCGCTCAGACCTCACTCATCCCGGCATCTGCTCAGACCCCGCTCATCCCGCTCAGACCCCACTCATCCCAGCATCCGCTCAGACTCAGCTCATCCCAGCATCCGCTCAGACCCCACTCATCCCGGCATCCGCTCAGACCCCGATCATCCCGCTCAGACCCCGCTCATCCCGCTCAGACCCCGCTCATCCCGCTCAGACCCCGATCATCCCGCTCAGACCCCGCTCATCCCGGCATCCGCTCAGACCCCGCTCATCCCGGCATCCGCTCAGACCCCGATCATACCGCTCAGACCCCGCTCATCCCGCTCAGACCCCGATCATCCCGCTCAGACCCCGCTCATCCCGCTCAGACCCCGCTCATCCCGGCATCCGCTCAGACCCTGATCATCCCGCTCAGACCCCACTCATCCCGGCATCTGCTCAGACCCCGCTCATCCCGCTCAGACCCCGCTCATCCCAGCATCTGCTCAGACCCCGATCATCCCGCTCAGACCCCACTCATCCCGCTCAGACCCCGCTCATCCCGGCATCCGCTCAGACCCCACTCATCCCGGCATCTGCTCAGACCCCGCTCATCCCGCTCAGACCCCGCTCATCCCGCTCAGACCCCGCTCATCCCGGCATTTGCTCAGACCCCGATCATCCCGCTCAGACCCCACTCATCCCGCTCAGACCCCGCTCATCCCGGCATTTGCTCAGACCCCGCTCATCCCGCTCAGACCCCACTCATCCCAGCATCCGCTCAGACTCCGCTCATCCCAGCATCCGCTCAGACCCCGCTCATCCCGGCATCCGCTCAGACCCCGATCATCCCGCTCAGACCCCGATCATCCCTCTCAGACCCCACTCATCCCGCTCAGACCCCGCTCATCCCGCACAGACCCCGCTCATCCCGGCATCCGCTCAGACCCCGATCATCCCGGCATCCGCTCAGACCCCGCTCATCCCACTCAGAACCCGCTCATCCCGCTCAGACCCCGCTCATCCCGGCATCCGCTCAGACCCCGCTCATCCCGGCATCCGCTCAGACCCCGCTCATCCCGGCATCCGCTCAGACCCCACTCATCCCGCTCAGACCCCGCTCATCCCGGCATCTGCTCAGACCCCGCTCATCCCGCTCAGACCCCGCTCATCCCGGCATCCGCTCAGACCCCGCTCATCCCGGCATCCGCTCAGACCCCGCTCATCCCGGCATCCGCTCAGACCCCGATCATCTGGCTCAGACCCCGCTCATCCCGCTCAGACCCCGCTCATCCCGCTCAGACACCGCTCATCCCGGCATCCGCTCAGACCCCGCTCATCCCGGCATCCGCTCAGACCCCGCTCATCCCGGCATCTGCTCAGACCCCGATCATTCCGCTCAGACCCCGCTCATCCCACTCAGACCCCGCTCATCCCGCTCAGACCCCGCTCATCCCGGCATCCGCTCAGACCCCGCTCATCCCGGCATCCGCTCAGACCCCGCTCATCCCGGCATCCGCTCAGACCCCGCTCATCCCACTCAGACCCCGCTCATCCCGCTCAGACCCCGCTCATCCCGCTCAGACCCCGCTCATCCCGGCATGTGCTCAGACCCCGATCATCCCGCTCAGACCCCACTCATCCCGCTCATCCCGGCATTTGCTCAGACCCCGATCATCCCGCTCAGACCACACTCATCCCGCTCAGACCCCGCTCATCCCGGCATCTGCTCAGACCCCGCTCATCCCGCTCAGACCCCACTCATCCCGGCATCCGCTCAGACCCCGCTCATCCCGGCATCCGCTCAGACCCCGCTCATCCCGGCATCTGCTCAGAACCCACTCATCCCGGTATCCGCTCAGACCCCGATCATCCCGGCATCCGCTCAGACGCCGCTCATCCCACTCAGACCCCGCTCATCCCGGCATCCGCTCAGACACCGATCATCCCGCTCAGACCCCGCTCATCCCGGCATCTGCTCAGACCCCGCTGATCCCGCTCAGACCCCGATCATCCCGCTCAGACCCCGCTCATCCCAGCATCCGCTCAGACCCCGCTCATACCGGCATCTGCTCAGACCCCGATCATCCCGCTCAGACACTGATCATCCCGCTCAGACCCCACTCATCCCGCTCAGACCCCACTCATCCCTCTCAGACCCCGCTCATCCCGCTCAGACCCCACTCATCCCGCTCAGACCCCGCTCATCCCGCTCAGACCCCGCTCATCCCGTCATGTGCTCAGACCCCGATCATCCCGCTCAGACCCCACTCATCCCGCTCAGACCCCGCTCATCCCGGCATCTGCTCAGACCCCGCTCATGCCGCTCAGACCCCACTCATTCCGGCATCTGCTCAGACCCCGCTCATCCCGCTCAGACCCCACTCATCCCGCTCAGACCCCGCTCATCCCGGCATCTGCTCAGACCCCACTCATCCCGGCATCTGCTCAGACCCCGCGCATCCCGCTCAGACCCCACTCATCCCGCTCAGACCCCGTTCATCCCGGCATCCGCTCAGACCCCACTCATCCCGGCATCTGCTCAGACCCCGCTCATCCCGCTCAGACCCCGCTCATCCCAGCATCTGCTCAGACCCCGATCATCCCGCTCAGACCCCACTCATCCCGCTCAGACCCCGCTCATCCCGGCATCCGCTCAGACCCCACTCATCCCGGCATCTGCACAGACCCCGCTCATCCCGCTCAGACCCCACTCATCCCGCTCAGACCCCGCTCATACCGGCATCTGCTCAGACCCCGCTCATCCCGCTCAGACCCCACTCATCCCGCTCAGACCCCGTTCATACCGGCATCTGCTCAGACCCCGCTCATCCCACTCAGACCCCACTCATCCCGGCATCTGCTCAGACCCCGCTCATCCCGCTCAGACCCCACTCATCCCAACATCCGCTCAGACTCAGCTCATCCCGGCATCCGTACAGACCCCGATCATCCCGCTCAGACCCCGATCATCCCGCTCAGACCCCACTCATCCCGCTCAGACCCCGCTCATCCCGCTCAGACCCCGCTTATCCCGGCATCCGCTCAGATCCCGATCATCCCGGCATCCGCTCAGACCCCGCTCATCCCACTCAGACGCCGCTCATCCCGCTCAGACCCCGCTCATCCCGGCATCCGCTCAGACCCCGCTCATCCCGGCATCCGCTCAGACCCCACTCATCCCGCTCAGACCCCGCTCATCCCGGCATCTGCTCAGACCCCGCTCATCCCGGCATCCGCTCAGACCCCGATCATACCGCTCAGACCCCGCTCATCCCGCTCAGACCCCGATCATCCTGCTCAGACCCCGCTCATCCCGGCATCCGCTCAGACCCCGCTCATCCCGGCATCTGCTCAGACCCCGATCATCCCGCTCAGACCCCGCTCATCCCACTCAGACCCCGCTCATCCCGCTCAGACCCCGCTCATCCCGCTCAGACCCCGCTCATCCCGGCATGTGCTCAGACCCCGATCATCCCGCTCAGACCCCACTCATCCCGCTCATCCCGGCATTTGCTCAGACCCCGATCATCCCGCTCAGACCACACTCATCCCGCTCAGACCCCGCTCATCCCGGCATCTGCTCAGACCCCGCTCATCCCGCTCAGACCCCACTCATCCCGGCATCCGCTCAGACCCCGCTCATCCCGGCATCCGCTCAGACCCCGCTCATCCCGGCATCTGCTCAGAACCCACTCATCCCGGTATCCGCTCAGACCCCGATCATCCCGGCATCCGCTCAGACGCCGCTCATCCCACTCAGACCCCGCTCATCCCGGCATCCGCTCAGACACCGATCATCCCGCTCAGACCCCGCTCATCCCGGCATCTGCTCAGACCCCGCTCATCCCGCTCAGACCCCGATCATCCCGCTCAGACCCCGCTCATCCCAGCATCCGCTCAGACCCCGCTCATCCCGCTCAGACCCCGCTCATACCGGCATCTGCTCAGACCCCGATCATCCCGCTCAGACACTGATCATCCCGCTCAGACCCCACTCATCCCGCTCAGACCCCACTCATCCCTCTCAGACCCTGCTCATCCCGCTCAGACCCCACTCATCCCGCTCAGACCCCGCTCATCCCGCTCAGACCCCGCTCATCCCGTCATGTGCTCAGACCCCGATCATCCCGCTCAGACCCCACTCATCCCGCTCAGACCCCGCTCATCCCGGCATCTGCTCAGACCCCGCTCATCCCGCTCAGACCCCACTCATTCCGGCATCTGCTCAGACCCCGCTCATCCCGCTCAGACCCCACTCATCCCGCTCAGACCCCGCTCATCCCGGCATCTGCTCAGACCCCACTCATCCCGGCATCTGCTCAGACCCCGCTCATCCCGCTCAGACCCCACTCATCCCGCTCAGACCCCGTTCATCCCGGCATCCGCTCAGACCCCACTCATCCCGGCATCTGCTCAGACCCCGCTCATCCCGCTCAGACCCCGCTCATCCCAGCATCTGCTCAGACCCCGATCATCCCGCTCAGACCCCGATCATCCCACTCAGACCCCGCTCATCCCGCTCAGACCCCACTCATCCCGCTCAGACCCCGCTCATACCGGCATCTGCTCAGACCCCGCTCATCCCGCTCAGACCCCACTCATCCCGCTCAGACCCCGTTCATACCGGCATCTGCTCAGACCCCGCTCATCCCACTCAGACCCCACTCATCCCGGCATCTGCTCAGACCCCGCTCATCCGGCTCAGACCCCACTCATCCCAACATCCGCTCAGACTCAGCTCATCCCGGCATCCGTACAGACCCCGATCATCCCGCTCAGACCCCGATCATCCCGCTCAGACCCCACTCATCCCGCTCAGACCCCGCTCATCCCGCTCAGACCCCGCTCATCCCGGCATCCGCTCAGATCCCGATCATCCCGGCATCCGCTCAGACCCCGCTCATCCCACTCAGACGCCGCTCATCCCGCTCAGACCCCGCTCATCCCGGCATCCGCTCAGACCCCGCTCATCCCGGCATCCGCTCAGACCCCACTCATCCCGCTCAGACCCCGCTCATCCCGGCATCTGCTCAGACCCCGCTCATCCAGCTCAGACCCCGCTCATCCCGGCATCCGCTCAGACCCCGCTCATCCCGGCATCCGCTCAGACCCCGATCATACCGCTCAGACCCCGCTCATCCCGCTCAGACCCCGATCATCCTGCTCAGACCCCGCTCATCCCGGCATCCGCTCAGACCCCGCTCATCCCACTCAGACCCCGCTCATCCCGGCATCCGCTCAGACCCCGCTCATCCCGGCATCTGCTCAGACCCCGCTCATCCCGGCATCCGCTCAGACCCCGCTCATCCCGGCGTCTGCTCAGACCCCGATCATCCCGCTCAGACCCCGCTCATCCCACTCAGACCCCGCTCATCCCGGCATCTGCTCAGACCCCGCTCATCCCGGCATCCGCTCAGACCCCGCTCATCCCACTCAGACCCCTCTCATCACGCTCAGACCCCGCTCATCCCGGCATCTGCTCAGACCCCGCTCATCCCGCTCAGACCCCGATCATCCCGCTCAGACCCCGCTCATCCCAGCATCCGCTCAGACCCCACTCATCCCTCTCAGACCCCGCTCATCCCGGCATCTGCTCAGACCCCGATCATCCCGCTCAGACCCCGATCATCCCGCTCAGACCCCACTCATCCCGCTCAGACCCCACTCATCCCGCTCAGACCCCGCTCATCCAGCTCAGACCCCGCTCATCCCGGCATCTGCTCAGACCCCGATCATCCCGCTCAGACCCCACTCATCCCGCTCAGACCCCGCTCATCCAGGCATCTGCTCAGACCCCGATCATCCCGCTCAGACCCCACTCATCCCGCTCAGACCCCGCTCATCCCGGCATCCGCTCAGACCCCGCTCATCCCGCTCAGACCCCGATCATCCCGCTCTGACCCCGCTCATCCCGGCATCCGCTCAGACCCCGATCATCCCGCTCAGACCCCGCTCATCCCGGCATCCGCTCAGACACCGATCATCCCGCTCAGACCCCGATCATCCCGCTCAGACCCCGCTCATCCCGCTCAGACCACGCTCATCCCGCTCAGACCCCACTCATACCGCTCAGACCCCGCTCATCCCACTCAGACCCCGCTCATCCCGGCATCCGCTCAGACCCCGATCATCCCGCTCAGACCCCACTCATCCCGGCATCCGCTCAGACCCCGATCATCCCGCTCAGACCCCGCTCATCCCGGCATCCGCTCAGACCCCGCTCATCCCGCTCAGACCCCGATCATCCCTCTCAGACCCCGCTCATCCCGGCATCCGCTCAGACCCCGCTCTTCCCAGCATCCGCTCAGACCCCGCTCATCCCGCTCAGACCCCGCTCATCCCGGCATCTGCTCAGACCCCGATCATCCCGCTCAGACCCCGATCATCCCGCTCAGACCCCACTCATCCTGCTCAGACCCCACTCATCCCGCTCAGACCCCGCTCATCCCGCTCAGACCCCGATCATCCCTCTCAGACCCCGCTCATCCCGGCATCCGCTCAGACCCCGCTCTTCCCAGCATCCGCTCAGACCCCGCTCATCCCGCTCAGACCCCGCTCATCCCGGCATCTGCTCAGACCCCGATCATCCCGCTCAGACCCCACTCATCCCGCTCAGACCCCGCTCATCCCGGCATCTGCTCAGACCCCGATCATCCCGCTCAGACCCCACTCATCCCGCTCAGACCCCGCTCATCCCGGCATCTGCTCATACCCCGCTCATCCCGCTCAGACCCCACTCATCCCGGCATCTGCTCAGACCCCGCTCATCCCGCTCAGACCCCACTCATCCCGCTCAGACCACGCTCATCCCGGCATCTGCTCAGACCCCACTCATCCCGGCATCTGCTCAGACCCCGCTCATCCCGCTCAGACCCCACTCATCCCGCTCAGACCCCACTCATCCCGGCATCCGCTCAGACCCCACTCATCCCGGCATCTGCTCAGACCCCGCTCATCCCGCTCAGACCCCGCTCATCCCAGCATCTGCTCAGACTCCGATCATCCCGCTCAGACCCCACTCATCCCGCTCAGACCCCGCTCATCCCGGCATCCGCTCAGACCCCACTCATCCCTGCATCTGCTCAGACCCCGCTCATCCCGCTCAGACCCCGCTCATCCCGCTCAGACCCCGCTCATCCCGGCATTTGCTCAGACCCCGATCATCCCGCTCAGACCCCACTCATCCCGCTCAGACCCCGCTCATCCCGGCATTTGCTCAGACCCCGCTCATCCCGCTCAGACCCCACTCATCCCGCTCAGACCCCGCTCATCCCGCTCAGACCCCGCTCATCCCGCTCAGACCCCGCTCATCCCGGCATTTGCTCAGACCCCGCTCATCCTGCTCAGACCCCACTCATCCCGCTCAGACCCCGCTCATCCCGCTCAGACCCCGCTCATCCCGGCATCCGCTCAGACCCCGATCATCCCGGCATCCGCTCAGACCCCGCTCATCCCACTCAGACCCCGCTCATCCCGCTCAGACCCCGCTCATCCCGGCATCCACTCAGACCCCGCTCATCCCGGCATCCGCTCAGACCCCACTCATCCCGCTCAGACCACGCTCATCCCGCTCAGACCCCGCTCATCCCGGCATTTGCTCAGACCCCGCTCATCCTGCTCAGACCCCACTCATCCCGCTCAGACCCCGCTCATCCCGCTCAGACCCCGCTCATCCCGGCATCCGCTCAGACCCCGATCATCCCGGCATCCGCTCAGACCCCGCTCATCCCACTCAGACCCCGCTCATCCCGCTCAGACCCCGCTCATCCCGGCATCCACTCAGACCCCGCTCATCCCGGCATCCGCTCAGACCCCACTCATCCCGCTGAGACCCCGCTCATCCCGGCATCTGCTCAGACCCCGCTCATCCAGCTCAGACCCCGCTCATCCCGGCATCCGCTCAGACCCCGCTCATCCCGGCATCCGCTCAGACCCCGCTCATCCCGGCATCCGCTCAGACCCCGATCATACCGCTCAGACCCCGCTCATCCCGCTCAGACCCCGATCATCCCGCTCAGACCCCGCTCATCCCGGCATCCGCTCAGACCCCGCTCATCCCACTCAGACCCCGCTCATCCCGGCATCCGCTCAGACCCCGCTCATCCCGGCATCTGCTCAGACCCCGATCATCCCGCTCAGACCCCACTCATCCCGCTCAGACCCCGCTCATCCCGGCATCTGCTCAGACCCCGATCATCCCGCTCAGACCCCGCTCATCCCGGCATCTGCTCAGACCCCGCTCATCCCGGCATCTGCTCATACCCCGCTCATCCCGCTCAGACTCCACTCATCCCGGCATCTGCTCAGACCCCGCTCATCCCGCTCAGACCCCACTCATCCCGCTCAGACCACGCTCATCCCGGCATCTGCTCAGACCCCACTCATCCCGGCATCTGCTCAGACCCCGCTCATCCCGCTCAGACCCCACTCATCCCGCTCAGACCCCACTCATCCCGGCATCCGCTCAGACCCCACTCATCCCGGCATCTGCTCAGACCCCGCTCATCCCGCTCAGACCCCGCTCATCCCAGCATCTGCTCAGACTCCGATCATCCCGCTCAGACCCCACTCATCCCGCTCAGACCCCGCTCATCCCGGCATCCGCTCAGACCCCACTCATCCCGGCATCTGCTCAGACCCCGCTCATCCCGCTCAGACCCCGCTCATCCCGCTCAGACCCCGCTCATCCCGGCATTTGCTCAGACCCCGATCATCCCGCTCAGACCCCACTCATCCCGCTCAGACCCCGCTCATCCCGGCATTTGCTCAGACCCCGCTCATCCCGCTCAGACCCCACTCATCCTGCTCAGACCCCGCTCATCCCGCTCAGACCCCGCTCATCCCGCTCAGACCCCGCTCATCCCGGCATTTGCTCAGACCCCGCTCATCCTGCTCAGACCCCACTCATCCCGCTCAGACCCCGCTCATCCCGCTCAGACCCCGCTCATCCCGGCATCCGCTCAGACCCCGATCATCCCGGCATCCGCTCAGACCCCGCTCATCCCACTCAGACCCCGCTCATCCCGCTCAGACCCCGCTCATCCCGCTCAGACCCCGATCATCCCGCTCAGACCCCGCTCATCCCGGCATCCGCTCAGACCCCGCTCTTCCCAGCATCCGCTCAGACCCCGCTCATCCCGCTCAGACCCCGCTCATCCCGGCATCTGCTCAGACCCCGATCATCCCGCTCAGACCCCGATCATCCCGCTCAGACCCCACTCATCCTGCTCAGACCCCACTCATCCCGCTCAGACCCCACTCATCCCGCTCAGACCCCGCTCATCCCGCTCAGACCCCGCTCATCCCGGCATCGGCTCAGACCCCGATCATCCCGCTCAGACCCCACTCATCCCGCTCAGACCCCGCTCATCCCGGCATCTGCTCAGACCCCGATCATCCCGCTCATACCCCGCTCATCCCGCTCAGACCCCACTCATCCCGGCATCTGCTCAGACCCCGCTCATCCCGCTCAGACCCCACTCATCCCGCTCAGACCACGCTCATCCCGGCATCTGCTCAGACCCCACTCATCCCGGCATCTGCTCAGACCCCGCTCATCCCGCTCAGACCCCACTCATCCCGCTCAGACCCCACTCATCCCGGCATCCGCTCAGACCCCACTCATCCCGGCATCTGCTCAGACCCCGCTCATCCCGCTCAGACCCCGCTCATCCCAGCATCTGCTCAGACTCCGATCATCCCGCTCAGACCCCACTCATCCCGCTCAGACCCTGCTCATCCTGGCATCCGCTCAGACCCCACTCATCCCGGCATCTGCTCAGACCCCGCTCATCCCGCTCAGACCCCGCTCATCCCGCTCAGACCCCGCTCATCCCGGCATTTGCTCAGACCCCGATCATCCCGCTCAGACCCCACTCATCCCGCTCAGACCCCGCTCATCCCGGCATTTGCTCAGACCCCGCTCATCCCGCTCAGACCCCACTCATCCCGCTCAGACCCCGCTCATCCCGCTCAGACCCCGCTCATCCCGCTCAGACCCCGCTCATCCCGGCATTTGCTCAGACCCCGCTCATCCTGCTCAGACCCCACTCATCCCGCTCAGACCCCGCTCATCCCGCTCAGACCCCGCTCATCCCGGCATCCGCTCAGACCCCGATCATCCCGGCATCCGCTCAGACCCCGCTCATCCCACTCAGACCCCGCTCATCCCGCTCAGACCCCGCTCATCCCGGCATCCACTCAGACCCCGCTCATCCCGGCATCCGCTCAGACCCCACTCATCCCGCTCAGACCCCGCTCATCCCGCTCAGACCCCGCTCATCCCGGCATTTGCTCAGACCCCGCTCATCCTGCTCAGACCCCACTCATCCCGCTCAGACCCCGCTCATCCCGCTCAGACCCCGCTCATCCCGGCATCCGCTCAGACCCCGATCATCCCGGCATCCGCTCAGACCCCGCTCATCCCACTCAGACCCCGCTCATCCCGCTCAGACCCCGCTCATCCCGGCATCCACTCAGACCCCGCTCATCCCGGCATCCGCTCAGACCCCACTCATCCCGGCATCTGCTCAGACCCCGCTCATCCCGCTCAGACCCCGCTCATCCCGCTCAGACCCCGCTCATCCCGGCATTTGCTCAGACCCCGATCATCCCGCTCAGACCCCACTCATCCCGCTCAGACCCCGCTCATCCCGGCATTTGCTCAGACCCCGCTCATCCCGCTCAGACCCCACTCATCCCAGCATCCGCTCAGACTCCGCTCATCCCAGCATCCGCTCAGACTCAGCTCATCCCGGCATCCGCTCAGACCCCGATCATCCCGCTCAGACCCCGATCATCCTGCTCAGACCCCACTCATCCCGCTCAGACCCCGCTCATCCCGCTCAGACCCCGCTCATCCCGGCATCCGCTCAGACCCCGATCATCCCGGCATCCGCTCAGACCCCGCTCATCCCACTCAGACCCCGCTCATCCCGCTCAGACCCCGCTCATCCCGGCATCCACTCAGACCCCGCTCATCCCGGCATCCGCTCAGACCCCACTCATCCCGCTGAGACCCCGCTCATCCCGGCATCTGCTCAGACCCCGCTCATCCAGCTCAGACCCCGCTCATCCCGGCATCCGCTCAGACCCCGCTCATCCCGGCATCCGCTCAGACCCCGATCATACCGCTCAGACCCCGCTCATCCCGCTCAGACCCCGATCATCCCGCTCAGACCCCGCTCATCCCGGCATCCGCTCAGACCCCGCTCATCCCACTCAGACCCCGCTCATCCCGGCATCCGCTCAGACCCCGCTCATCCCGGCATCTGCTCAGACCCCGCTCATCCCGGCATCCGCTCAGACCCCGCTCATCCCGGCGTCTGCTCAGACCCCGATCATCCCGCTCAGACCCCGCTCATACCACTCAGACCACGCTCATCCCGGCATCTGCTCAGACCCCGCTCATCCCGGCATCCACTCAGACCCCGCTCATCCCACTCAGACCCCGCTCATCCCGCTCAGACCCCGCTCATCCCGGCATCTGCTCAGACCCCGCTCATCCCGCTCCGACCCCGATCATCCCGCTCAGACCCCGCTCATCCCAGCATCCGCTCAGACCCCGCTCATCCCGCTCAGACCCCGCTCATCCCGGCATCTGCTCAGACCCCGATCATACCGCTCAGACCCCGATCAACCCGCTCAGACCCCACTCATCCCGCTCAGACCCCACTCATCCCGCTCAGACCCCGCTCATCCAGCTCAGACCCCGCTCATCCCGGCATCTGCTCAGACCCCGATCATCCCGCTCAGACCCCACTCATCCCGCTCAGACCCCGCTCATCCAGGCATCTGCTCAGACCCCGATCATCCCGCTCAGACCCCACTCATCCCGCTCAGACCCCGCTCATCCCGGCATCCGCTCAGACCCCGCTCATCCCGCTCAGACCCCGATCATCCCGCTCAGACCCCGCTCATCCCGGCATCCGCTCAGACCCCGATCATCCCGCTCAGACCCCGCTGATCCCGGCATCCGCTCAGACACCGATCATCCCGCTCAGACCCCGATCATCCCGCTCAGACCCCGCTCATCCCGCTCAGACCACGCTCATCCCGCTCAGACCCCACTCATACCGCTCAGACCCCGCTCATCCCACTCAGACCCCGCTCATCCCGGCATCCGCTCAGACCCCGATCATCCCGCTCAGACCCCACTCATCCCGGCATCCGCTCAGACCCCGATCATCCCGCTCAGACCCCGCTCATCCCGGCATCCGCTCAGACCCCGCTCATCCCGCTCAGACCCCGATCATCCCGCTCAGACCCCGCTCATCCCGGCATCCGCTCAGACCCCGCTCATCCCAGCATCCGCTCAGACCCCGCTCATCCCGCTCAGACCCCGCTCATCCCGGCATCCGCTCAGACACCGATCATCCCGCTCAGACCCCGATCATCCCGCTCAGACCCCGCTCATCCCGCTCAGACCACGCTCATCCCGCTCAGACCCTACTCATACCGCTCAGACCCCGCTCATCCCACTCAGACCCCGCTCATCCCGGCATCCGCTCAGACCCCGATCATCCCGCTCAGACCCCGCTCATCCCGGCATCCGCTCAGACCCCGCTCATCCCGCTCAGACCCCGATCATCCCGCTCAGACCCCGCTCATCCCGGCATCCGCTCAGACCCCGCTCATCCCAGCATCCGCTCAGACCCCGCTCATCCCGCTCAGACCCCGCTCATCCCGGCATCTGCTCAGACCCCGATCATCCCGCTCAGAACCCGATCATCCCGCTCAGACCCCACTCATCCCGCTCAGACCCCGCTCATCCCGGCATCTGCTCAGACCCCGATCATCCCGCTCAGACCCCACTCATCCCGCTCAGACCCCGCTCATCCCGGCATCTGCTCATACCCCGCTCATCCCGCTCAGACCCCACTCATCCCGGAATCTGCTCAGACCCCGCTCATCCCGCTCAGACCCCACTCATCCCGCTCAGACCACGCTCATCCCGGCATCTGCTCAGACCCCACTCATCCCGGCATCTGCTCAGACCCCGCTCATCCCGCTCAGACCCCACTCATCCCGCTCAGACCCCACTGATCCCGGCATCCGCTCAGACCCCACTCATCCCGGCATCTGCTCAGACCCCGCTCATCCCGCTCAGACCCCGCTCATCCCAGCATCTGCTCAGACCCCGATCATCCCGGTCAGACCCCACTCATCCCGCTCAGACCCCGCTCTTCCCGGCATCCGCTCAGACCCCACTCATCCCGGCATCTGCTCAGACCCTGCTCATCCCGCTCAGACCCCGCTCATCCCGCTCAGACCCCGCTCATCCCGGCATTTGCTCAGACCCCGATCATCCCGCTCAGACCCCACTCATCCCGCTCAGACCCCGCTCATCCCGGCATTTGCTCAGACCCCGCTCATCCCGCTCAGACCCCACTCATCCCAGCATCCGCTCAGACTCAGCTCATCCCGGCATCCGCTCAGACCCCGATCATCCCGCTCAGACGCCGATCATCCCGCTCAGACCCCACTCATCCCGCTCAGACCCCGCTCATCCCACTCAGACCCCGCTCATCCCGGCATCCGCTCAGACCCCGATCATCCCGGCATCCGCTCAGACCCCGCTCATCCCACTCAGACCCCGCTCATCCCGCTCAGACTCCGCTCATCCCGGCATCCGCTCAGACCCCGCTCATCCCGGCATCCGCTCAGACCCCGCTCATCCCGGCATCCGCTCAGACCCCACTCATCCCGCTCAGACCCCGCTCATCGCAGCATCTGCTCAGACCCCGCTCATCCAGCTCAGACCCCGCTCATCCCGGCATCCGCTCAGACCCCGCTCATCCCGGCATCCGCACAGACCCCGCTCATCCCGGCATCCGCTCAGACCCCGATCATACCGCTCAGACCCCGCTCATCCCGCTCAGACCCCGATCATCCCGCTCAGACCCCGCTCATCCCGCTCAGACCCCGATCATCCCGCACAGACCCCGCTCATCCCGGCATCCGCTCAGACCCCGATCATACCGCTCAGACCCCGCTCATCCCGCTCAGACCCCGATCATCCCGCTCAGACCCCACTCATCCCGCTCAGACCCCGATCATCCCGCTCAGACCCCGCTCATCCCGGCATCTGCTCAGACCCCGCTCATCCCGGCATCCGCTCAGACCCCGATCATACCGCTCAGACCCCGTTCATCCCGCTCAGACCCCGATCATCCCGCTCAGACCCCGCTCATCCCGCTCAGACCCCGATCATCCCGCTCAGACCCCGCTCATCCCGGCATCCGCACAGACCCCGCTCATCCCGGCATCCGCTCAGACCCCGATCATACCGCTCAGACCCCGCTCATCCCGCTCAGACCCCGATCATCCCGCTCAGACCCCGCTCATCCCGCTCAGACCCCGCTCATCCTGGCATCCGCTCAGACCCCGATCATCCCGCTCAGACCCCACTCATCCCGGCATCTGCTCAGACCCCGCTCATCCCGCTCAGACCCCGCTCATCCCAGCATCTGCTCAGACCCCGATCATCCCGCTCAGACCCCACTCATCCCGCTCAGACCCCGCTCATCCCGGCATCCGCTCAGACCCCACTCATCCAGGCATCTGCTCAGACCCCGCTCATCCCGCTGAGACCCCGCTCATCCCGCTCAGACCCCGCTCATCCCGGCATTTACTCAGACCCCGATCATCCCGCTCAGACCCCACTCATCCCGCTCAGACCCCGCTGATCCCGGCATCTGCTCAGACCCCGATCATCCCGCTCAGAACCCGATCATCCCGCTCAGACCCCACTCATCCCGCTCAGACCCCACTCATCCCGCTCAGACCCCGCTCATCCCGCTCAGACCCAGCTCATCCCGGCATCTGCTCAGACCCCGATCATCCCGCTCAGACCCCACTCATCCCGCTCAGACCCCGCTCATCCCGGCATCTGCTCAGACCCCGATCATCCCGCTCAGACCCCACTCATCCCGCTCAGACCCCGCTCATCCCGGCATCTGCTCATACCCCGCTCATCCCGCTCAGACCCCACTCATCCCGGCATCTGCTCAGACCCCGCTCATCCCGCTCAGACCCCACTCATCCCGCTCAGACCACGCTCATCCCGGCATCTGCTCAGACCCCACTCATCCCGGCATCTGCTCAGACCCCGCTCATCCCGCTCAGACCCCACTCATCCCGCTCAGACCCCACTGATCCCGGCATCCGCTCAGACCCCACTCATCCCGGCATTTGCTCAGACCCCGCTCATCCCGCTCAGACCCCGCTCATCCTGGCATCCGCTCAGACCCCGATCATCCCGCTCAGACCCCACTCATCCCGGCATCTGCTCAGACCCCGCTCATCCCGCTCAGACCCCGCTCATCCCAACATCTGCTCAGACCCCGATCATCCCGCTCAGACCCCACTCATCCCGCTCAGACCCCGCTCATCCCGGCATCCGCTCAGACCCCACTCATCCCGGCATCTGCTCAGACCCCGCTCATACCGCTGAGACCCCGCTCATCCCGCTCAGACCCCGCTCATCCCGGCATTTGCTCAGACCCCGATCATCCCGCTCAGACCCCACTCATCCCGCTCAGACCCCGCTCATCCCGGCATTTGCTCAGACCCCGCTTATCCCGCTCAGACCACACTCATCCCAGCATCCGCTCAGACTCCGCTCATCCCAGCATCCGCTCAGACCCCGCTCATCCCGGCATCCGCTCAGACCCCGATCATCCCGCTCAGACCCCGATCATCCCGCTCAGACCCCACTCATCCCGCTCAGACCCCGCTCATCCCGCTCAGACCCCGCTCATCCCGGCATCCGCTCAGACCCCGATCATCCTGGCATCCGCTCAGACCCCGCTCATCCCACTCAGAACCCGCTCATCCCGCTCAGACCCCGCTCATCCCGGCATCCGCTCAGACCCCGCTCATCCCGGCATCCGCTCAGACCCCACTCATCCCGCTCAGACCCCGCTCATCCCGGCATCTGCTCAGACCCCGCTCATCCCGCTCAGACCCCGATCATCACGGCATCCGCTCAGACCCCGCTCATCCCGGCATCCGCTCAGACCCCGCTCATCCCGGCATCCGCTCAGACCCCGATCATCCCGCTCAGACCCCGCTCATCCCGCTCAGACCCCGCTCATCCCGCTCAGACCCCGCTCATCCCGGCATCCGCTCAGACCCCGCTCATCCCGGCATCCGCTCAGACCCCGCTCATCCCGGCATCTGCTCAGACCCCGATCATCCCGCTCAGACCCCGCTCATCCCACTCAGACCCCGCTCATCCCGCTCAGACCCCGCTCATCCCGGCATCCGCTCAGACCCCGCTCATCCCGGCATCCGCTCAGACCCCGCTCATCCAACTCAGACCCCGCTCATCCCGCTCAGACCCCGCTCATCCCGCTCAGACCCCGCTCATCCCGGCATGTGCTCAGACCCCGATCATCCCGCTCAGACCCCACTCATCCCGCTCATCCCGGCATCTGCTCAGACCCCGATCATCCCGCTCAGACCACACTCATCCCGCTCAGACCCCGCTCATCCCGGCATCTGCTCAGACCCCGCTCATCCCGCTCAGACCCCACTCATCCCGGCATCCGCTCAGACCCCGCTCATCCCGGCATCCGCTCAGACCCCGCTCATCCCGGCATCTGCTCAGAACCCACTCATCCCGGTATCCGCTCAGACCCCGATCATCCCGGCATCCGCTCAGACACCGCTCATCCCACTCAGACCCCGCTCATCCCGGCATCCGCTCAGACACCGATCATCCCGCTCAGACCCCGCTCATCCCGGCATCTGCTCAGACCCCGCTCATCCCGCTCAGACCCCGATCATCCCGCTCAGACCCCGCTCATCCCAGCATCCGCTCAGACCCCACTCATCCCGCTCAGACCCCGCTCATCCCGGCATCTGCTCAGACCCCGATCATCCCGCTCAGACCCTGATCATCCCGCTCAGACCCCACTCATCCCGCTCAGACCCCACTCATCCCGCTCAGTCCCCGCTCATCCCGCTCAGACCCCACTCATCCCGCTCAGACCCCGCTCATCCCGCTCAGACCCCGCTCATCCCGTCATGTGCTCAGACCCCGATCATCCCGCTCAGACCCCACTCATCCCGCTCAGACCCCGCTCATCCCGGCATCTGCTCAGACCCCACTCATCCCGGCATCTGCTCAGACCCCGCTCATCCCGCTCAGACCCCACTCATCCCGCTCAGACCCCGTTCATCCCGGCATCCGCTCAGACCCCACTCATCCCGGCATCTGCTCAGACCCCGCTCATCCCGCTCAGAACCCGCTCATCCCAGCATCTGCTCAGACCCCGATCATCCCGCTCAGACCCCACTCATCCCGCTCAGACCCCGCTCATCCCGGCATCCGCTCAGACCCCACTCATCCCGGCATCTGCTCAGACCCCGCTCATCCCGCTCAGACCCCACTCATCCCGCTCAGACCCCGCTCATACCGGCATCTGCTCAGACCCCGCTCATCCCGCTCAGACCCCACTCATCCCGCTCAGACCCCGCTCATACCGGCATCTGCTCAGAAACCGCTCATCCCGCTCAGACCCCACTCATCCCGGCATCTGCTCAGACCCCGCTCATCCCGCTCAGACCCCACTCATCCCAACATCCGCTCAGACTCAGCTCATCCCGGCATCCGCTCAGACCCCGATCATCCCGCTCAGACCCCGATCATCCCGCTCAGACCCCACTCATCCCGCTCAGACCCCGCTCATCCCGCTCAGACCCCGCTCATCCTGGCATCCGCTCAGATCCCGATCATCCCGGCATCCGCTCAGACCCCGCTCATCCCACTCAGACCCCGCTCATCCCGCTCAGACCCCGCTCATCCCGGCATCCGCTCAGACCCCGCTCATCCCGGCATCCGCTCATACCCCGCTCATCCCGGCATCCGTTCAGACCCCACTCATCCCGCTCAGACCCCGCTCATCCCGGCATCTGCTGAGACCCCGCTCATCCAGCTCAGACCCCGCTCATCCCGGCATCCGCTCAGACCCCGCTCATCCCGGCATCCGCTCAGACCCCGCTCATCCCGGCATCCGCTCAGACCCCGCTCATCCCGGCATCCGCTCAGACCCCGATCATACCGCTCAGACCCCGCTCATCCCGCTCAGACCCCGATCATCCCGCTCAGACCCCGCTCATCCCGGCATCCGCTCAGACCCCGCTCATCCCACTCAGACCCCGCTCATCCCGGCATCCGCTCAGACCCCGCTCATCCCGGCATCTGCTCAGACCCCGCTCATCCCGGCATCCGCTCAGACCCCGCTCATCCCGGCGTCTGCTCAGACCCCGATCATCCCGCTCAGACCCCGCTCATCCCAATCAGACCCCGCTCATCCCGGCATCTGCTCAGACCCCGCTCATCCCGGCATCCGCTCAGACCCCGCTCATCCCACTCAGACCCCGCTCATCCCGCTCAGACCCCGCTCATCCCAGCATCCGCTCAGACCCCGCTCATCCCGCTCAGACCCCGCTCATCCCGGCATCCGCTCAGACCCCGATCATCCCGCTCAGACCCCGATCATCCCGCTCAGACCCCACTCATCCCGCTCAGACCCCACTCATCCCGCTCAGACCCCCTCATCCAGCTCAGACCCCGCTCATCCCGGCATCTGCTCAGACCCCGATCATCCCGCTCAGACCCCACTTATCCCGCTCAGACCCCGCTCATCCAGGCATCTGCTCAGACCCCGATCATCCCGCTCAGACCCCACTCATCCCGCTCAGACCCCGCTCATCCCGGCATCCGCTCAGACCCCGCTCATCCCGCTCAGACCCCGATTATCCCGCTCAGACCCCGCTCATCCCGGCATCCGCTCAGACCCCGATCATCCCGCTCAGACCCCGCTCATCCCGGCATCCGCTCAGACACCGATCATCCCGCTCAGACCCCGATCATCCCGCTCAGACCCCGCTCATCCCGCTCAGACCACGCTCATCCCGCTCAGACCCCACTCATACCGCTCAGACCCCGCTCATCCCACTCAGACCCCGCTCATCCCGGCATCCGCTCAGACCCCGATCATCCCGCTCAGACCCCACTCATCCCGGCATCCGCTCAGACCCTGATCATCCCGCTCAGACCCCGCTCATCCCGGCATCCGCTCAGACCCCGCTCATCCCGCTGAGACCCCGATCATCCCGCTCAGACCCCGCTCATCCCGGCATCCGCTCAGACCCCGATCATCCCGCTCAGACCCCACTCATCCCACTCAGACCCCGATCATCCCGCTCAGACCCCGCTCATCCCGGCATCTGCTCAGACCCCGATCATCCCGCTCAGACCCCGATCATCCCACTCAGACCCCACTCATCCCGCTCAGACCCCACTCATCCCGCTCAGACCCCACTCATCCCGCTCAGACCCCGCTCATCCCGGCATCTGCTCAGACCACGATCATCCCGCTCAGACCCCACTCATCCCGCTCAGACCCCGCTCATCCCGGCATCTGCTCAGACCCCGATCATCCCGCTCAGACCCCACTCATCCCGCTCAGACCCCGCTCATCCCGGCATCTGCTCATACCCCGCTCAGCCCGCTCAGACCCCACTCATCCCGGCATCTGCTCAGACCCCGCTCATCCCGCTCAGACCCCACTCATCCCGCTCAGACCACGCTCATCCCGGCATCTGCTCAGACCCCACTCATCCCGGCATCTGCTCAGACCCCGCTCATCCCGCTCAGACCCCACTCATTCCGCTCAGTCCCCACTCATCCCGGCATCCGCTCAGACCCCACTCATCCCGGCATCTGCTCAGACCCCGCTCATCCCAGCATCTGCTCAGACCCCGATCATCCCGCTCAGACCCCACTCATCCCGCTCAGACCACGCTCATCCCGGCATCTGCTCAGACCCCACTCATCCCGGCATCCGCTCAGACCCCACTCATCCCGGCATCTGCTCAGACCCCGCTCATCCCGCTCAGACCCCGCTCATCCCGCTCAGACCCCGCTCATCCCGGCATTTGCTCAGACCCCGATCATCCCGCTCAGACCCCACTCATCCCGCTCAGACCCCGCTCATCCCGGCATTTGCTCAGACCCCGCTCATCCCGCTCAGACCCCACTCATCCCAGCATCCGCTCAGACTCCGCTCATCCCAGCATCCGCTCAGACTCAGCTCATCCCGGCATCCGCTCAGACCCCGATCATCCCGCTCAGACCCCGATCATCCCGCTCAGACCCCACTCATCCCGCTCAGACGCCGCTCATCCCGCTCAGACCCCGCTCATCCCGGCATCCGCTCAGACCCCGATCATCCCGGAATCCGCTCAGACCCCGCTCATCCCACTCAGACCCCGCTCATCCCGCTCAGACCCCGCTCATCCCGGCATCCGCTCAGACCCCGCTCATCCCGGCATCCGCTCAGACCCCACTCATCCCGCTCAGACCCCGCTCATCCCGGCATCTGCTCAGACCCCGCTCATCCAGCTCAGACCCCGCTCATCCCGCTCAGACCCCGCTCATCCCGGCATCCGCTCAGACCCCGATCATCCTGGCATCCGCTCAGACCCCGCTCATCCCACTCAGAACCCGCTCATCCCGCTCAGACCCCGCTCATCCCGGCATCCGCTCAGACCCCGCTCATCCCGGCATCCGCTCAGACCCCACTCATCCCGCTCAGACCCCGCTCATCCCGGCATCTGCTCAGACCCCGCTCATCCCGCTCAGACCCCGATCATCACGGCATCCGCTCAGACCCCGCTCATCCCGGCAACCGCTCAGACCCCGCTCATCCCGGCATCCGCTCAGACCCCGATCATCCCGCTCAGACCCCGCTCATCCCGCTCAGACCCCGCTCATCCCGCTCAGACCCCGCTCATCCCGGCATCCGCTCAGACCCCGCTCATCCCGGCATCCGCTCAGACCCCGCTCATCCCGGCATCTGCTCAGACCCCGATCATCCCGCTCAGACCCCGCTCATCCCACTCAGACCCCGCTCATCCCGCTCAGACCCCGCTCATCCCGGCATCCGCTCAGACCCCGCTCATCCCGGCATCCGCTCAGACCCCGCTCATCCAACTCAGACCCCGCTCATCCCGCTCAGACCCCGCTCATCCCGCTCAGACCCCGCTCATCCCGGCATGTGCTCAGACCCCGATCATCCCGCTCAGACCCCACTCATCCCGCTCATCCCGGCATCTGCTCAGACCCCGATCATCCCGCTCAGACCACACTCATCCCGCTCAGACCCCGCTCATCCCGGCATCTGCTCAGACCCCGCTCATCCGGCTCAGACCCCACTCATCCCGGCATCCGCTCAGACCCCGCTCATCCCGGCATCCGCTCAGACCCCGCTCATCCCGGCATCTGCTCAGAACCCACTCATCCCGGTATCCGCTCAGACCCCGATCATCCCGGCATCCGCTCAGACACCGCTCATCCCACTCAGACCCCGCTCATCCCGGCATCCGCTCAGACACCGATCATCCCGCTCAGACCCCGCTCATCCCGGCATCCGCTCAGACCCCACTCATCCCGCTCAGACCCCGCTCATCCCGGCATCTGCTCAGACCCCGATCATCCCGCTCAGACCCTGATCATCCCGCTCAGACCCCACTCATCCCGCTCAGACCCCACTCATCCCGCTCAGTCCCCGCTCATCCCGCTCAGACCCCACTCATCCCGCTCAGACCCCGCTCATCCCGCTCAGACCCCGCTCATCCCGTCATGTGCTCAGACCCCGATCATCCCGCTCAGACCCCACTCATCCCGCTCAGACCCCGCTCATCCCGGCATCTGCTCAGACCCCACTCATCCCGGCATCTGCTCAGACCCCGCTCATCCCGCTCAGACCCCACTCATCCCGCTCAGACCCCGTTCATCCCGGCATCCGCTCAGACCCCACTCATCCCGGCATCTGCTCAGACCCCGCTCATCCCGCTCAGAACCCGCTCATCCCAGCATCTGCTCAGACCCCGATCATCCCGCTCAGACCCCACTCATCCCGCTCAGACCCCGCTCATCCCGGCATCCGCTCAGACCCCACTCATCCCGGCATCTGCTCAGACCCCGCTCATCCCGCTCAGACCCCTCTCATCCCGCTCAGACCCCGCTCATACCGGCATCTGCTCAGACCCCGCTCATCCCAGCATCCGCTCAGACTCAGCTCATCCCGGCATCCGCTCAGACCCCGATCATCCCGCTCAGACCCCGATCATCCCGCTCAGACCCCACTCATCCCGCTCAGACGCCGCTCATCCCGCTCAGACCCCGCTCATCCCGGCATCCGCTCAGACCCCGATCATCCCGGAATCCGCTCAGACCCCGCTCATCCCACTCAGACCCCGCTCATCCCGCTCAGACCCCGCTCATCCCGGCATCCGCTCAGACCCCGCTCATCCCGGCATCCGCTCAGACCCCACTCATCCCGCTCAGACCCCGCTCATCCCGGCATCTGCTCAGACCCCGCTCATCCAGCTCAGACCCCGCTCATCCCGCTCAGACCCCGCTCATCCCGGCATCCGCTCAGACCCCGATCATCCTGGCATCCGCTCAGACCCCGCTCATCCCACTCAGAACCCGCTCATCCCGCTCAGACCCCGCTCATCCCGGCATCCGCTCAGACCCCGCTCATCCCGGCATCCGCTCAGACCCCACTCATCCCGCTCAGACCCCGCTCATCCCGGCATCTGCTCAGACCCCGCTCATCCCGCTCAGACCCCGATCATCACGGCATCCGCTCAGACCCCGCTCATCCCGGCAACCGCTCAGACCCCGCTCATCCCGGCATCCGCTCAGACCCCGATCATCCCGCTCAGACCCCGCTCATCCCGCTCAGACCCCGCTCATCCCGCTCAGACCCCGCTCATCCCGGCATCCGCTCAGACCCCGCTCATCCCGGCATCCGCTCAGACCCCGCTCATCCCGGCATCTGCTCAGACCCCGATCATCCCGCTCAGACCCCGCTCATCCCACTCAGACCCCGCTCATCCCGCTCAGACCCCGCTCATCCCGGCATCCGCTCAGACCCCGCTCATCCCGGCATCCGCTCAGACCCCGCTCATCCAACTCAGACCCCGCTCATCCCGCTCAGACCCCGCTCATCCCGCTCAGACCCCGCTCATCCCGGCATGTGCTCAGACCCCGATCATCCCGCTCAGACCCCACTCATCCCGCTCATCCCGGCATCTGCTCAGACCCCGATCATCCCGCTCAGACCACACTCATCCCGCTCAGACCCCGCTCATCCCGGCATCTGCTCAGACCCCGCTCATCCGGCTCAGACCCCACTCATCCCGGCATCCGCTCAGACCCCGCTCATCCCGGCATCCGCTCAGACCCCGCTCATCCCGGCATCTGCTCAGAACCCACTCATCCCGGTATCCGCTCAGACCCCGATCATCCCGGCATCCGCTCAGACACCGCTCATCCCACTCAGACCCCGCTCATCCCGGCATCCGCTCAGACACCGATCATCCCGCTCAGACCCCGCTCATCCCGGCATCCGCTCAGACCCCACTCATCCCGCTCAGACCCCGCTCATCCCGGCATCTGCTCAGACCCCGATCATCCCGCTCAGACCCTGATCATCCCGCTCAGACCCCACTCATCCCGCTCAGACCCCACTCATCCCGCTCAGTCCCCGCTCATCCCGCTCAGACCCCACTCATCCCGCTCAGACCCCGCTCATCCCGCTCAGACCCCGCTCATCCCGTCATGTGCTCAGACCCCGATCATCCCGCTCAGACCCCACTCATCCCGCTCAGACCCCGCTCATCCCGGCATCTGCTCAGACCCCACTCATCCCGGCATCTGCTCAGACCCCGCTCATCCCGCTCAGTCCCCGCTCATCCCGCTCAGACCCCACTCATCCCGCTCAGACCCCGCTCATCCCGCTCAGACCCCGCTCATCCCGTCATGTGCTCAGACCCCGATCATCCCGCTCAGACCCCACTCATCCCGCTCAGACCCCGTTCATCCCGGCATCCGCTCAGACCCCACTCATCCCGGCATCTGCTCAGACCCCGCTCATCCCGCTCAGAACCCGCTCATCCCAGCATCTGCTCAGACCCCGATCATCCCGCTCAGACCCCGCTCATCCCGCTCAGACCCCGCTCATCCCGGCATCCGCTCAGACCCCACTCATCCCGGCATCTGCTCAGACCCCGCTCATCCCGCTCAGACCCCACTCATCCCGCTCAGACCCCGCTCATACCGGCATCTGCTCAGACCCCGCTCATCCCGCTCAGACCCCACTCATCCCGCTCAGACCCCGCTCATACCGGCATCTGCTCAGAAACCGCTCATCCCGCTCAGACCCCACTCATCCCGGCATCTGCTCAGACCCCGCTCATCCCGCTCAGACCCCACTCATCCCAACATCCGCTCAGACTCAGCTCATCCCGGCATCCGCTCAGACCCCGATCATCCCGCTCAGACCCCGATCATCCCGCTCAGACCCCACTCATCCCGCTCAGACCCCGCTCATCCCGCTCAGACCCCGCTCATCCTGGCATCCGCTCAGATCCCGATCATCCCGGCATCCGCTCAGACCCCGCTCATCCCACTCAGACCCCGCTCATCCCGCTCAGACCCCGCTCATCCCGGCATCCGCTCAGACCCCGCTCATCCCGGCATCCGCTCATACCCCGCTCATCCCGGCATCCGTTCAGACCCCACTCATCCCGCTCAGACCCCGCTCATCCCGGCATCTGCTCAGACCCCGCTCATCCAGCTCAGACCCCGCTCATCCCGGCATCCGCTCAGACCCCGCTCATCCCGGCATCCGCTCAGACCCCGCTCATCCCGGCATCCGCTCAGACCCCGATCATACCGCTCAGACCCCGCTCATCCCGCTCAGACCCCGATCATCCCGCTCAGACCCCGCTCATCCCGGCATCCGCTCAGACCCCGCTCATCCCACTCAGACCCCGCTCATCCCGGCATCCGCTCAGACCCCGCTCATCCCGGCATCTGCTCAGACCCCGCTCATCCCGGCATCCGCTCAGACCCCGCTCATCCCGGCGTCTGCTCAGACCCCGATCATCCCGCTCAGACCCCGCTCATCCCAATCAAACCCCGCTCATCCCGGCATCTGCTCAGACCCCGCTCATCCCGGCATCCGCTCAGACCCCGCTCATCCCACTCAGACCCCGCTCATCCCGCTCAGACCCCGCTCATCCCGGCATCTGCTCAGACCCCGCTCATCCCGCTCAGACCCCGATCATCCCGCTCAGACCCCGCTCATCCCAGCATCCGCTCAGACCCCGCTCATCCCGCTCAGACCCGGCTCATCCCGGCATCCGCTCAGACCCCGATCATCCCGCTCAGACCCCGATCATCCCGCTCAGACACCACTCATCCCGCTCAGACCCCACTCATCCCGCTCAGACCCCCTCATCCAGCTCAGACCCCGCTCATCCCGGCATCTGCTCAGACCCCGATCATCCCGCTCAGACCCCACTCATCCCGCTCAGACCCCGCTCATCCAGGCATCTGCTCAGACCCCGATCATCCCGCTCAGACCCCACTCATCCCGCTCAGACCCCGCTCATCCCGGCATCCGCTCAGACCCCGCTCATGCCGCTCAGACCCCGATTATCCCGCTCAGACCCCGCTCATCCCGGCATCCGCTCAGACCCCGATCATCCCGCTCAGACCCCGCTCATCCCGGCATCCGCTCAGACACCGATCATCCCGCTCAGACCCCGATCATCCCGCTCAGACCCCGCTCATCCCGCTCAGACCACGCTCATCCCGCTCAGACCCCACTCATACCGCTCAGACCCCGCTCATCCCACTCAGACCCCGCTCATCCCGGCATCCGCTCAGACCCCGATCATCCCGCTCAGACCCCACTCATCCCGGCATCCGCTCAGACCCTGATCATCCCGCTCAGACCCCGCTCATCCCGGCATCCGCTCAGACCCCGCTCATCCCGCTCAGACCCCGATCATCCCGCTCAGACCCCGCTCATCCCGGCATCCGCTCAGACCCCGATCATCCCGCTCAGACCCCACTCATCCCACTCAGACCCCGATCATCCCGCTCAGACCCCGCTCATCCCGGCATCTGCTCAGACCCCGATCATCCCGCTCAGACCCCGATCATCCCACTCAGACCCCACTCATCCCGCTCAGACCCCACTCATCCCGCTCAGACCCCACTCATCCCGCTCAGACCCCGCTCATCCCGGCATCTGCTCAGACCACGATCATCCCGCTCAGACCCCACTCATCCCGCTCAGACCCCGCTCATCCCGGCATCTGCTCAGACCCCGATCATCCCGCTCAGACCCCACTCATCCCGCTCAGACCCCGCTCATCCCGGCATCTGCTCATACCCCGCTCAGCCCGCTCAGACCCCACTCATCCCGGCATCTGCTCAGACCCCGCTCATGCCGCTCAGACCCCACTCATCCCGCTCAGACCACGCTCATCCCGGCATCTGCTCAGACCCCACTCATCCCGGCATCTGCTCAGACCCCGCTCATCCCGCTCAGACCCCACTCATCCCGCTCAGTCCCCACTCATCCCGGCATCCGCTCAGACCCCACTCATCCCGGCATCTGCTCAGACCCCGCTCATCCCAGCATCTGCTCAGACCCCGATCATCCCGCTCAGACCCCACTCATCCCGCTCAGACCACGCTCATCCCGGCATCTGCTCAGACCCCACTCATCCCGGCATCCGCTCAGACCCCACTCATCCCGGCATCTGCTCAGACCCCGCTCATCCCGCTCAGACCCCGCTCATCCCGCTCAGACCCCGCTCATCCCGGCATTTGCTCAGACCCCGATCATCCCGCTCAGACCCCACTCATCCCGCTCAGACCCCGCTCATCCTGGCATTTGCTCAGACCCCGCTCATCCCGCTCAGACCCCACTCATCCCAGCATCCGCTCAGACTCCGCTCATCCCAGCATCCGCTCAGACTCAGCTCATCCCGGCATCCGCTCAGACCCCGATCATCCCGCTCAGACCCCGATCATCCCGCTCAGACCCCACTCATCCCGCTCAGACGCCGCTCATCCCGCTCAGACCCCGCTCATCCCGGCATCCGCTCAGACCCCGATCATCCCGGAATCCGCTCAGACCCCGCTCATCCCACTCAGACCCCGCTCATCCCGCTCAGACCCCGCTCATCCCGGCATCCGCTCAGACCCCGCTCATCCCGGCATCCGCTCAGACCCCACTCATCCCGCTCAGACCCCGCTCATCCCGGCATCTGCTCAGACCCCGCTCATCCAGCTCAGACCCCGCTCATCCCGGCATCCGCTCAGACCCCGCTCATCCCGGCATCCGCTCAGACCCCGCTCATCCCGGCATCCGCTCAGACCCCGATCATACCGCTCAGACCCCGCTCATCCCGCTCAGACCCCGATCATCCCGCTCAGACCCCGCTCATCCCGGCATCCGCTCAGACCCCGCTCATCCCACTCAGACCCCGCTCATCCCGGCATCCGCTCAGACCCCGCTCATCCCGGCATCTGCTCAGACCCCGCTCATCCCGGCATCCGCACAGACCCCGCTCATCCCGGCGTCTGCTCAGACCCCGATCATCCCGCTCAGACCCCGCTCATCCCACTCAGTCCCCGCTCATCCCGGCATCTGCTCAGACCCCGCTCATCCCGGCATCCGCTCAGACCCCGCTCATCCCACTCAGACCCCGCTCATCCCGCTCAGACCCCGCTCATCCCGGCATCTGCTCAGACCCCGCTCATCCCGCTCAGACCCCGATCATCCCGCTCAGACCCCGCTCATCCCAGCATCCGCTCAGACCCCGCTCATCCCGCTCAGACCCCGCTCATCCCGGCATCTGCTCAGACCCCGATCATCCCGCTCAGACCCCGATCATCCCGCTCAGACCCCACTCATCCCGCTCAGACCCCACTCATCCCGCTCAGACCCCGCTCATCCAGCTCAGACCCCGCTCATCCCGGCATCTGCTCAGACCCCGATCATCCCGCTCAGACCCCACTCATCCCGCTCAGACCCCGCTCATCCAGGCATCTGCTCAGACCCCGATCATCCCGCTCAGACCCCACTCATCCCGCTCAGACCCCGCTCATCCCGGCATCCGCTCAGACCCCGATCATCCCGCTCAGACCCCGCTGATCCCGGCATCCGCTCAGACACCGATCATCCCGCTCAGACCCCGATCATCCCGCTCAGACCCCGCTCATCCCGCTCAGACCACGCTCATCCCGCTCAGACCCCACTCATACCGCTCAGACCCCGCTCATCCCACTCAGACCCCGCTCATCCCGGCATCCGCTCCGACCCCGATCATCCCGCTCAGACCCCACTCATCCCGGCATCCGCTCAGACCCCGATCATCCCGCTCAGACCCCGCTCATCCCGGCATCCGCTCAGACCCCGCTGATCCCGCTCAGACCCCGATCATCCCGCTCAGACCCCGCTCATCCCGGCCTCCGCTCAGACCCCGCTCATCCCAGCATCCGCTCAGACCCCGCTCATCCCGCTCAGACCCCGCTCATCCCGGCATCCGCTCAGACACCGATCATCCCGCTCAGACCCCGATCATCCCGCTCAGACCCCGCTCATCCCGCTCAGACCACGCTCATCCCGCTCAGACCCCACTCATACCGCTCAGACCCCGCTCATCCCACTCAGACCCCGCTCATCCCGGCATCTGCTCAGACCCCGATCATCCCGCTCAGACCACACTCATCCCGCTCAGACCCCGCTCATCCCGGCATCTGCTCAGACCCCGCTCATCCGGCTCAGACCCCACTCATCCCGGCATCCGCTCAGACCCCGCTCATCCCGGCATCCGCTCAGACCCCGCTCATCCCGGCATCTGCTCAGAACCCACTCATCCCGGTATCCGCTCAGACCCCGATCATCCCGGCATCCGCTCAGACACCGCTCATCCCACTCAGACCCCGCTCATCCCGGCATCCGCTCAGACACCGATCATCCCGCTCAGACCCCGCTCATCCCGGCATCCGCTCAGACCCCACTCATCCCGCTCAGACCCCGCTCATCCCGGCATCTGCTCAGACCCCGATCATCCCGCTCAGACCCTGATCATCCCGCTCAGACCCCACTCATCCCGCTCAGTCCCCGCTCATCCCGCTCAGACCCCACTCATCCCGCTCAGACCCCGCTCATCCCGCTCAGACCCCGCTCATCCCGTCATGTGCTCAGACCCCACTCATCCCGCTCAGACCCCGCTCATCCCGGCATCTGCTCAGACCCCGATCATCCCGCTCAGACCCTGATCATCCCGCTCAGACCCCACTCATCCCGCTCAGACCCCACTCATCCCGCTCAGTCCCCGCTCATCCCGCTCAGACCCCACTCATCCCGCTCAGACCCCGCTCATCCCGCTCAGACCCCGCTCATCCCGTCATGTGCTCAGACCCCGATCATCCCGCTCAGACCCCACTCATCCCGCTCAGACCCCGCTCATCCCGGCATCTGCTCAGACCCCACTCATCCCGGCATCTGCTCAGACCCCGCTCATCCCGCTCAGTCCCCGCTCATCCCGCTCAGACCCCACTCATCCCGCTCAGACCCCGCTCATCCCGCTCAGACCCCGCTCATCCCGTCATGTGCTCAGACCCCGATCATCCCGCTCAGACCCCACTCATCCCGCTCAGACCCCGTTCATCCCGGCATCCGCTCAGACCCCACTCATCCCGGCATCTGCTCAGACCCCGCTCATCCCGCTCAGAACCCGCTCATCCCAGCATCTGCTCAGACCCCGATCATCCCGCTCAGACCCCGCTCATCCCGCTCAGACCCCGCTCATCCCGGCATCCGCTCAGACCCCACTCATCCCGGCATCTGCTCAGACCCCGCTCATCCCGCTCAGACCCCACTCATCCCGCTCAGACCCCGCTCATACCGGCATCTGCTCAGACCCCGCTCATCCCGCTCAGACCCCACTCATCCCGCTCAGACCCCGCTCATACCGGCATCTGCTCAGAAACCGCTCATCCCGCTCAGACCCCACTCATCCCGGCATCTGCTCAGACCCCGCTCATCCCGCTCAGACCCCACTCATCCCAACATCCGCTCAGACTCAGCTCATCCCGGCATCCGCTCAGACCCCGATCATCCCGCTCAGACCCCGATCATCCCGCTCAGACCCCACTCATCCCGCTCAGACCCCGCTCATCCCGCTCAGACCCCGCTCATCCTGGCATCCGCTCAGATCCCGATCATCCCGGCATCCGCTCAGACCCCGCTCATCCCACTCAGACCCCGCTCATCCCGCTCAGACCCCGCTCATCCCGGCATCCGCTCAGACCCCGCTCATCCCGGCATCCGCTCATACCCCGCTCATCCCGGCATCCGTTCAGACCCCACTCATCCCGCTCAGACCCCGCTCATCCCGGCATCTGCTCAGACCCCGCTCATCCAGCTCAGACCCCGCTCATCCCGGCATCCGCTCAGACCCCGCTCATCCCGGCATCCGCTCAGACCCCGCTCATCCCGGCATCCGCTCAGACCCCGATCATACCGCTCAGACCCCGCTCATCCCGCTCAGACCCCGATCATCCCGCTCAGACCCCGCTCATCCCGGCATCCGCTCAGACCCCGCTCATCCCACTCAGACCCCGCTCATCCCGGCATCCGCTCAGACCCCGCTCATCCCGGCATCTGCTCAGACCCCGCTCATCCCGGCATCCGCTCAGACCCCGCTCATCCCGGCGTCTGCTCAGACCCCGATCATCCCGCTCAGACCCCGCTCATCCCAATCAAACCCCGCTCATCCCGGCATCTGCTCAGACCCCGCTCATCCCGGCATCCGCTCAGACCCCGCTCATCCCACTCAGACCCCGCTCATCCCGCTCAGACCCCGCTCATCCCGGCATCTGCTCAGACCCCGCTCATCCCGCTCAGACCCCGATCATCCCGCTCAGACCCCGCTCATCCCAGCATCCGCTCAGACCCCGCTCATCCCGCTCAGACCCGGCTCATCCCGGCATCCGCTCAGACCCCGATCATCCCGCTCAGACCCCGATCATCCCGCTCAGACACCACTCATCCCGCTCAGACCCCACTCATCCCGCTCAGACCCCCTCATCCAGCTCAGACCCCGCTCATCCCGGCATCTGCTCAGACCCCGATCATCCCGCTCAGACCCCACTCATCCCGCTCAGACCCCGCTCATCCAGGCATCTGCTCAGACCCCGATCATCCCGCTCAGACCCCACTCATCCCGCTCAGACCCCGCTCATCCCGGCATCCGCTCAGACCCCGCTCATGCCGCTCAGACCCCGATTATCCCGCTCAGACCCCGCTCATCCCGGCATCCGCTCAGACCCCGATCATCCCGCTCAGACCCCGCTCATCCCGGCATCCGCTCAGACACCGATCATCCCGCTCAGACCCCGATCATCCCGCTCAGACCCCGCTCATCCCGCTCAGACCACGCTCATCCCGCTCAGACCCCACTCATACCGCTCAGACCCCGCTCATCCCACTCAGACCCCGCTCATCCCGGCATCCGCTCAGACCCCGATCATCCCGCTCAGACCCCACTCATCCCGGCATCCGCTCAGACCCTGATCATCCCGCTCAGACCCCGCTCATCCCGGCATCCGCTCAGACCCCGCTCATCCCGCTCAGACCCCGATCATCCCGCTCAGACCCCGCTCATCCCGGCATCCGCTCAGACCCCGATCATCCCGCTCAGACCCCACTCATCCCACTCAGACCCCGATCATCCCGCTCAGACCCCGCTCATCCCGGCATCTGCTCAGACCCCGATCATCCCGCTCAGACCCCGATCATCCCACTCAGACCCCACTCATCCCGCTCAGACCCCACTCATCCCGCTCAGACCCCACTCATCCCGCTCAGACCCCGCTCATCCCGGCATCTGCTCAGACCACGATCATCCCGCTCAGACCCCACTCATCCCGCTCAGACCCCGCTCATCCCGGCATCTGCTCAGACCCCGATCATCCCGCTCAGACCCCACTCATCCCGCTCAGACCCCGCTCATCCCGGCATCTGCTCATACCCCGCTCAGCCCGCTCAGACCCCACTCATCCCGGCATCTGCTCAGACCCCGCTCATGCCGCTCAGACCCCACTCATCCCGCTCAGACCACGCTCATCCCGGCATCTGCTCAGACCCCACTCATCCCGGCATCTGCTCAGACCCCGCTCATCCCGCTCAGACCCCACTCATCCCGCTCAGTCCCCACTCATCCCGGCATCCGCTCAGACCCCACTCATCCCGGCATCTGCTCAGACCCCGCTCATCCCAGCATCTGCTCAGACCCCGATCATCCCGCTCAGACCCCACTCATCCCGCTCAGACCACGCTCATCCCGGCATCTGCTCAGACCCCACTCATCCCGGCATCCGCTCAGACCCCACTCATCCCGGCATCTGCTCAGACCCCGCTCATCCCGCTCAGACCCCGCTCATCCCGCTCAGACCCCGCTCATCCCGGCATTTGCTCAGACCCCGATCATCCCGCTCAGACCCCACTCATCCCGCTCAGACCCCGCTCATCCTGGCATTTGCTCAGACCCCGCTCATCCCGCTCAGACCCCACTCATCCCAGCATCCGCTCAGACTCCGCTCATCCCAGCATCCGCTCAGACTCAGCTCATCCCGGCATCCGCTCAGACCCCGATCATCCCGCTCAGACCCCGATCATCCCGCTCAGACCCCACTCATCCCGCTCAGACGCCGCTCATCCCGCTCAGACCCCGCTCATCCCGGCATCCGCTCAGACCCCGATCATCCCGGAATCCGCTCAGACCCCGCTCATCCCACTCAGACCCCGCTCATCCCGCTCAGACCCCGCTCATCCCGGCATCCGCTCAGACCCCGCTCATCCCGGCATCCGCTCAGACCCCACTCATCCCGCTCAGACCCCGCTCATCCCGGCATCTGCTCAGACCCCGCTCATCCAGCTCAGACCCCGCTCATCCCGGCATCCGCTCAGACCCCGCTCATCCCGGCATCCGCTCAGACCCCGCTCATCCCGGCATCCGCTCAGACCCCGATCATACCGCTCAGACCCCGCTCATCCCGCTCAGACCCCGATCATCCCGCTCAGACCCCGCTCATCCCGGCATCCGCTCAGACCCCGCTCATCCCACTCAGACCCCGCTCATCCCGGCATCCGCTCAGACCCCGCTCATCCCGGCATCTGCTCAGACCCCGCTCATCCCGGCATCCGCACAGACCCCGCTCATCCCGGCGTCTGCTCAGACCCCGATCATCCCGCTCAGACCCCGCTCATCCCACTCAGTCCCCGCTCATCCCGGCATCTGCTCAGACCCCGCTCATCCCGGCATCCGCTCAGACCCCGCTCATCCCACTCAGACCCCGCTCATCCCGCTCAGACCCCGCTCATCCCGGCATCTGCTCAGACCCCGCTCATCCCGCTCAGACCCCGATCATCCCGCTCAGACCCCGCTCATCCCAGCATCCGCTCAGACCCCGCTCATCCCGCTCAGACCCCGCTCATCCCGGCATCTGCTCAGACCCCGATCATCCCGCTCAGACCCCGATCATCCCGCTCAGACCCCACTCATCCCGCTCAGACCCCACTCATCCCGCTCAGACCCCGCTCATCCAGCTCAGACCCCGCTCATCCCGGCATCTGCTCAGACCCCGATCATCCCGCTCAGACCCCACTCATCCCGCTCAGACCCCGCTCATCCAGGCATCTGCTCAGACCCCGATCATCCCGCTCAGACCCCACTCATCCCGCTCAGACCCCGCTCATCCCGGCATCCGCTCAGACCCCGATCATCCCGCTCAGACCCCGCTGATCCCGGCATCCGCTCAGACACCGATCATCCCGCTCAGACCCCGATCATCCCGCTCAGACCCCGCTCATCCCGCTCAGACCACGCTCATCCCGCTCAGACCCCACTCATACCGCTCAGACCCCGCTCATCCCACTCAGACCCCGCTCATCCCGGCATCCGCTCCGACCCCGATCATCCCGCTCAGACCCCACTCATCCCGGCATCCGCTCAGACCCCGATCATCCCGCTCAGACCCCGCTCATCCCGGCATCCGCTCAGACCCCGCTGATCCCGCTCAGACCCCGATCATCCCGCTCAGACCCCGCTCATCCCGGCCTCCGCTCAGACCCCGCTCATCCCAGCATCCGCTCAGACCCCGCTCATCCCGCTCAGACCCCGCTCATCCCGGCATCCGCTCAGACACCGATCATCCCGCTCAGACCCCGATCATCCCGCTCAGACCCCGCTCATCCCGCTCAGACCACGCTCATCCCGCTCAGACCCCACTCATACCGCTCAGACCCCGCTCATCCCACTCAGACCCCGCTCATCCCGGCATCTGCTCAGACCCCGATCATCCCGCTCAGACCACACTCATCCCGCTCAGACCCCGCTCATCCCGGCATCTGCTCAGACCCCGCTCATCCGGCTCAGGCCCCACTCATCCCGGCATCCGCTCAGACCCCGCTCATCCCGGCATCCGCTCAGACCCCGCTCATCCCGGCATCTGCTCAGAACCCACTCATCCCGGTATCCGCTCAGACCCCGATCATCCCGGCATCCGCTCAGACACCGCTCATCCCACTCAGACCCCGCTCATCCCGGCATCCGCTCAGACACCGATCATCCCGCTCAGACCCCGCTCATCCCGGCATCCGCTCAGACCCCACTCATCCCGCTCAGACCCCGCTCATCCCGGCATCTGCTCAGACCCCGATCATCCCGCTCAGACCCTGATCATCCCGCTCAGACCCCACTCATCCCGCTCAGACCCCACTCATCCCGCTCAGTCCCCGCTCATCCCGCTCAGACCCCACTCATCCCGCTCAGACCCCCGCTCATCCCGCTCAGACCCCGCTCATCCCGTCATGTGCTCAGACCCCGATCATCCCGCTCAGACCCCACTCATCCCGCTCAGACCCCGCTCATCCCGGCATCTGCTCAGACCCCACTCATCCCGGCATCTGCTCAGACCCCGCTCATCCCGCTCAGTCCCCGCTCATCCCGCTCAGACCCCACTCATCCCGCTCAGACCCCGCTCATCCCGCTCAGACCCCGCTCATCCCGTCATGTGCTCAGACCCCGATCATCCCGCTCAGACCCCACTCATCCCGCTCAGACCCCGTTCATCCCGGCATCCGCTCAGACCCCACTCATCCCGGCATCTGCTCAGACCCCGCTCATCCCGCTCAGAACCCGCTCATCCCAGCATCTGCTCAGACCCCGATCATCCCGCTCAGACCCCGCTCATCCCGCTCAGACCCCGCTCATCCCGGCATCCGCTCAGACCCCACTCATCCCGGCATCTGCTCAGACCCCGCTCATCCCGCTCAGACCCCACTCATCCCGCTCAGACCCCGCTCATACCGGCATCTGCTCAGACCCCGCTCATCCCGCTCAGACCCCACTCATCCCGCTCAGACCCCGCTCATACCGGCATCTGCTCAGAAACCGCTCATCCCGCTCAGACCCCACTCATCCCGGCATCTGCTCAGACCCCGCTCATCCCGCTCAGACCCCACTCATCCCAACATCCGCTCAGACTCAGCTCATCCCGGCATCCGCTCAGACCCCGATCATCCCGCTCAGACCCCGATCATCCCGCTCAGACCCCACTCATCCCGCTCAGACCCCGCTCATCCCGCTCAGACCCCGCTCATCCTGGCATCCGCTCAGATCCCGATCATCCCGGCATCCGCTCAGACCCCGCTCATCCCACTCAGACCCCGCTCATCCCGCTCAGACCCCGCTCATCCCGGCATCCGCTCAGACCCCGCTCATCCCGGCATCCGCTCATACCCCGCTCATCCCGGCATCCGTTCAGACCCCACTCATCCCGCTCAGACCCCGCTCATCCCGGCATCTGCTCAGACCCCGCTCATCCAGCTCAGACCCCGCTCATCCCGGCATCCGCTCAGACCCCGCTCATCCCGGCATCCGCTCAGACCCCGCTCATCCCGGCATCCGCTCAGACCCCGATCATACCGCTCAGACCCCGCTCATCCCGCTCAGACCCCGATCATCCCGCTCAGACCCCGCTCATCCCGGCATCCGCTCAGACCCCGCTCATCCCACTCAGACCCCGCTCATCCCGGCATCCGCTCAGACCCCGCTCATCCCGGCATCTGCTCAGACCCCGCTCATCCCGGCATCCGCTCAGACCCCGCTCATCCCGGCGTCTGCTCAGACCCCGATCATCCCGCTCAGACCCCGCTCATCCCAATCAAACCCCGCTCATCCCGGCATCTGCTCAGACCCCGCTCATCCCGGCATCCGCTCAGACCCCGCTCATCCCACTCAGACCCCGCTCATCCCGCTCAGACCCCGCTCATCCCGGCATCTGCTCAGACCCCGCTCATCCCGCTCAGACCCCGATCATCCCGCTCAGACCCCGCTCATCCCAGCATCCGCTCAGACCCCGCTCATCCCGCTCAGACCCGGCTCATCCCGGCATCCGCTCAGACCCCGATCATCCCGCTCAGACCCCGATCATCCCGCTCAGACACCACTCATCCCGCTCAGACCCCACTCATCCCGCTCAGACCCCCTCATCCAGCTCAGACCCCGCTCATCCCGGCATCTGCTCAGACCCCGATCATCCCGCTCAGACCCCACTCATCCCGCTCAGACCCCGCTCATCCAGGCATCTGCTCAGACCCCGATCATCCCGCTCAGACCCCACTCATCCCGCTCAGACCCCGCTCATCCCGGCATCCGCTCAGACCCCGCTCATGCCGCTCAGACCCCGATTATCCCGCTCAGACCCCGCTCATCCCGGCATCCGCTCAGACCCCGATCATCCCGCTCAGACCCCGCTCATCCCGGCATCCGCTCAGACACCGATCATCCCGCTCAGACCCCGATCATCCCGCTCAGACCCCGCTCATCCCGCTCAGACCACGCTCATCCCGCTCAGACCCCACTCATACCGCTCAGACCCCGCTCATCCCACTCAGACCCCGCTCATCCCGGCATCCGCTCAGACCCCGATCATCCCGCTCAGACCCCACTCATCCCGGCATCCGCTCAGACCCTGATCATCCCGCTCAGACCCCGCTCATCCCGGCATCCGCTCAGACCCCGCTCATCCCGCTCAGACCCCGATCATCCCGCTCAGACCCCGCTCATCCCGGCATCCGCTCAGACCCCGATCATCCCGCTCAGACCCCACTCATCCCACTCAGACCCCGATCATCCCGCTCAGACCCCGCTCATCCCGGCATCTGCTCAGACCCCGATCATCCCGCTCAGACCCCGATCATCCCACTCAGACCCCACTCATCCCGCTCAGACCCCACTCATCCCGCTCAGACCCCACTCATCCCGCTCAGACCCCGCTCATCCCGGCATCTGCTCAGACCACGATCATCCCGCTCAGACCCCACTCATCCCGCTCAGACCCCGCTCATCCCGGCATCTGCTCAGACCCCGATCATCCCGCTCAGACCCCACTCATCCCGCTCAGACCCCGCTCATCCCGGCATCTGCTCATACCCCGCTCAGCCCGCTCAGACCCCACTCATCCCGGCATCTGCTCAGACCCCGCTCATGCCGCTCAGACCCCACTCATCCCGCTCAGACCACGCTCATCCCGGCATCTGCTCAGACCCCACTCATCCCGGCATCTGCTCAGACCCCGCTCATCCCGCTCAGACCCCACTCATCCCGCTCAGTCCCCACTCATCCCGGCATCCGCTCAGACCCCACTCATCCCGGCATCTGCTCAGACCCCGCTCATCCCAGCATCTGCTCAGACCCCGATCATCCCGCTCAGACCCCACTCATCCCGCTCAGACCACGCTCATCCCGGCATCTGCTCAGACCCCACTCATCCCGGCATCCGCTCAGACCCCACTCATCCCGGCATCTGCTCAGACCCCCGCTCATCCCGCTCAGACCCCGCTCATCCCGCTCAGACCCCGCTCATCCCGGCATTTGCTCAGACCCCGATCATCCCGCTCAGACCCCACTCATCCCGCTCAGACCCCGCTCATCCTGGCATTTGCTCAGACCCCGCTCATCCCGCTCAGACCCCACTCATCCCAGCATCCGCTCAGACTCCGCTCATCCCAGCATCCGCTCAGACTCAGCTCATCCCGGCATCCGCTCAGACCCCGATCATCCCGCTCAGACCCCGATCATCCCGCTCAGACCCCACTCATCCCGCTCAGACGCCGCTCATCCCGCTCAGACCCCGCTCATCCCGGCATCCGCTCAGACCCCGATCATCCCGGAATCCGCTCAGACCCCGCTCATCCCGGCATCCGCTCAGACCCCGCTCATCCCGGCATCCGCTCAGACCCCACTCATCCCGCTCAGACCCCGCTCATCCCGGCATCTGCTCAGACCCCGCTCATCCAGCTCAGACCCCGCTCATCCCGGCATCCGCTCAGACCCCGCTCATCCCGGCATCCGCTCAGACCCCGCTCATCCCGGCATCCGCTCAGACCCCGATCATACCGCTCAGACCCCGCTCATCCCGCTCAGACCCCGATCATCCCGCTCAGACCCCGCTCATCCCGGCATCCGCTCAGACCCCGCTCATCCCACTCAGACCCCGCTCATCCCGGCATCCGCTCAGACCCCGCTCATCCCGGCATCTGCTCAGACCCCGCTCATCCCGGCATCCGCTCAGACCCCGCTCATCCCGGCGTCTGCTCAGACCCCGATCATCCCGCTCAGACCCCGCTCATCCCACTCAGTCCCCGCTCATCCCGGCATCTGCTCAGACCCCGCTCATCCCGGCATCCGCTCAGACCCCGCTCATCCCACTCAGACCCCGCTCATCCCGCTCAGACCCCGCTCATCCCGGCATCTGCTCAGACCCCGCTCATCCCGCTCAGACCCCGATCATCCCGCTCAGACCCCGCTCATCCCAGCATCCGCTCAGACCCCGCTCATCCCGCTCAGACCCCGCTCATCCCGGCATCTGCTCAGACCCCGATCATCCCGCTCAGACCCCGATCATCCCGCTCAGACCCCACTCATCCCGCTCAGACCCCACTCATCCCGCTCAGACCCCGCTCATCCAGCTCAGACCCCGCTCATCCCGGCATCTGCTCAGACCCCGATCATCCCGCTCAGACCCCACTCATCCCGCTCAGACCCCGCTCATCCAGGCATCTGCTCAGACCCCGATCATCCCGCTCAGACCCCACTCATCCCGCTCAGACCCCGCTCATCCCGGCATCCGCTCAGACCCCGATCATCCCGCTCAGACCCCGCTGATCCCGGCATCCGCTCAGACACCGATCATCCCGCTCAGACCCCGATCATCCCGCTCAGACCCCGCTCATCCCGCTCAGACCACGCTCATCCCGCTCAGACCCCACTCATACCGCTCAGACCCCGCTCATCCCACTCAGACCCCGCTCATCCCGGCATCCGCTCCGACCCCGATCATCCCGCTCAGACCCCACTCATCCCGGCATCCGCTCAGACCCCGATCATCCCGCTCAGACCCCGCTCATCCCGGCATCCGCTCAGACCCCGCTGATCCCGCTCAGACCCCGATCATCCCGCTCAGACCCCGCTCATCCCGGCCTCCGCTCAGACCCCGCTCATCCCAGCATCCGCTCAGACCCCGCTCATCCCGCTCAGACCCCGCTCATCCCGGCATCCGCTCAGACACCGATCATCCCGCTCAGACCCCGATCATCCCGCTCAGACCCCGCTCATCCCGCTCAGACCACGCTCATCCCGCTCAGACCCCACTCATACCGCTCAGACCCCGCTCATCCCACTCAGACCCCGCTCATCCCGGCATCCGCTCAGACCCCGATCATCTCGCTCAGACCCCACTCATCCTGGCATCCGCTCAGACCCCGATCATCCCGCTCAGACCCCGCTCATCCCGGCATCCGCTCAGACCCCGCTCATCCCGCTCAGACCCCGATCATCCCGCTCAGACCCCGCTCATCCCGGCATCCGCTCAGACCCCGCTCATCCCAGCATCCGCTCAGACCCCGCTCATCCCGCTCAGACCCCGCTCATCCCGGCATCTGCTCAGACCCCGATCATCCCGCTCAGACCCCGATCATCCCGCTCAGACCCCACTCATCCCGCTCAGACCCCACTCATCCCGCTCAGACCCCACTCATCCCGCTCAGACCCCGCTCATCCCGCTCAGACCCCGCTCATCCCGGCATCTGCTCAGACCCCGATCATCCCGCTCAGACCCCACTCATCCCGCTCAGACCCCGCTCATCCCGGCATCTGCTCATACCCCGCTCATCCCGCTCAGACCCCACTCATCCCGGCATCTGCTCAGACCCCGCTCATCCCGCTCAGACCCCACTCATCCCGCTCAGACCACGCTCATCCCGGCATCTGCTCAGACCCCACTCATCCCGGCATCTGCTCAGACCCCGCTCATCCCGCTCAGACCCCACTCATCCCGCTCAGACCCCACTCATCCCGGCATCCGCTCAGACCCCACTCATCCCGGCATCTGCTCAGACCCCGCTCATCCCGCTCAGACCCCGCTCATCCCAGCATCTGCTCAGACCCCGATCATCCCGGTCAGACCCCACTCATCCCGCTCAGACCCCGCTCATCCCGGCATCTGCTCAGACCCCACTCATCCCGGCATCTGCTCAGACCCCGCTCATCCCGGCATTTGCTCAGACCCCGATCATCCCGCTCAGACCCCACTCATCCCGCTCAGACCCCGCTCATCCCGGCATTTGCTCAGACCCCGCTCATCCCGCTCAGACCCCGCTCATCCCACTCAGACCCCGCTCATCCGGCATCTGCTCAGACCCCGCTCATCCCGGCATCCGCTCAGACCCCGCTCATCCCACTCAGACCCCGCTCATCCCGCTCAGACCCCGCTCATCCCGGCATCTGCTCAGACCCCGCTCATCCCGCTCAGACCCCGATCATCCCGCTCAGACCCCGCTCATCCCAGAATCCGCTCAGACCCCGCTCATCCCGCTCAGACCCCGCTCATCCCGGCATCTGCTCAGACCCCGATCATCCCGCTCAGACCCCGATCATCCCGCTCAGACCCCACTCATCCCGCTCAGACCCCACTCATCCCGCTCAGACCCCGCTCATCCAGCTCAGACCCCGCTCATCCCGGCATCTGCTCAGACCCCGATCATCCCGCTCAGACCCCACTCATCCCGCTCAGACCGCGCTCATCCAGGGATCTGCTCAGACCCCGATCATCCCGATCAGACCCCACTCATCCCGCTCAGACCCCGCTCATCCCGGCATCCGCTCATACCCCGCTCATCCCGCTCAGACCCCGATCATCCCGCTCAGACCCCGCTCATCCCGGCATCCGCTCAGACCCCGATCATCCCGCTCAGACCACGCTCATCCCGGCATCCGCTCAGACACCGATCATCCCGCTCAGACCCCGATCATCCCGCTCAGACCCCGCTCATCCCGCTCAGACCACGCTCATCCTGCTCAGACCCCACTCATACCGCTCAGACCCCGCTCATCCCACTCAGACCCCGCTCATCCCGGCATCCGCTCAGACCCCGATCATCCCGCTCAGACCCCACTCATCCCGGCATCCGCTCAGACCCTGATCATCCCGCTCAGACCCCACTCATCCCGCTCAGACCCCGCTCATCCCGGCATCCGCTCAGACCCCACTCATCCCGGCATCTGCTCAGACCCCGCTCATCCCGCTGAGACCCCGCTCATCCCGCTCAGACCCCGCTCATCCCGGCATTTGCTCAGACCCCGATCATCCCGCTCAGACCCCACTCATCCCGCTCAGACCCCGCTCATCCCGGCATTTGCTCAGACCCCGCTCATCCCGCTCAGACCCCACTCATCCCAGCATCCGCTCAGACTCCGCTCATCCCAGCATCCGCTCAGACCCCCGCTCATCCCGCTCAGACCCCGCTCATCCCAGAATCCGCTCAGACCCCGCTCATCCCGCTCAGACCCCGCTCATCCCGGCATCTGCTCAGACCCCGATCATCCCGCTCAGACCCCGATCATCCCGCTCAGACCCCACTCATCCCGCTCAGACCCCACTCATCCCGCTCAGACCCCGCTCATCCAGCTCAGACCCCGCTCATCCCGGCATCTGCTCAGACCCCGATCATCCCGCTCAGACCCCACTCATCCCGCTCAGACCGCGCTCATCCAGGGATCTGCTCAGACCCCGATCATCCCGCTCAGACCCCACTCATCCCGCTCAGACCCCGCTCATCCCGGCATCCGCTCATACCCCGCTCATCCCGCTCAGACCCCGATCATCCCGCTCAGACCCCGCTCATCCCGGCATCCGCTCAGACCCCGATCATCCCGCTCAGACCACGCTCATCCCGGCATCCGCTCAGACACCGATCATCCCGCTCAGACCCCGATCATCCCGCTCAGACCCCGCTCATCCCGCTCAGACCACGCTCATCCTGCTCAGACCCCACTCATACCGCTCAGACCCCGCTCATCCCACTCAGACCCCGCTCATCCCGGCATCCGCTCAGACCCCGATCATCCCGCTCAGACCCCACTCATCCCGGCATCCGCTCAGACCCTGATCATCCCGCTCAGACCCCGCTCATCCCGGCATCCGCTCAGACCCCGCTCATCCCGCTCAGACCCCGCTCATCCCGGCATCCGCTCAGACACCGCTCATCCCAGCATCCGCTCAGACCCCGCTCATCCCGCTCAGAACCCCGCTCATCCCGGCATCTGCTCAGACCCCGATCATCCCGCTCAGACCCCGATCATCCCGCTCAGACCCCACTCATCCCGCTCAGACCCCACTCATCCCGCTCAGACCCCACTCATCCCGCTCAGACCCCGCTCATCCCGCTCAGACCCCGCTCATCCTGGCATCTGCTCAGACCCCGAACATCCCGCTCAGACCCCACTCATCCCGCTCAGACCCCGCTCATCCCGGCATCTGCTCAGACCCCGATCATCCAGCTCAGACCCCACTCATCTCGCTCAGACCCCGCTCATCCCGGCATCTGCTCATACCCCGCTCAGCCCGCTCAGACCCCACTCATCCCGGCATCTGCTCAGACCCCGCTCATCCCGCTCAGACCCCACTCATCCCGCTCAGACCACGCTCATCCCGGCATCTGCTCAGACCCCACTCATCCCGGCATCTGCTCAGACCCCGCTCATCCCGCACAGACCCCACTCATCCCGCTCAGACCCCACTCATCCCGGCATCCGCTCAGACCCCACTCATCCCGGCATCTGCTCAGACCCCGCTCATCCCGCTCAGACCCCGCTCATCCCAGCATCTGCTCAGACCCCGATCATCCCGCTCAGACCCCACTCATCCCGCTCAGACCCCGCTCATCCCGGCATCCGCTCAGACCCCACTCATCCCAGCATCTGCTCAGACCCCGATCATCCCGCTCAGACCCCACTCATCCCGCTCAGACCCCGCTCATCCCGGCATCCGCTCAGACCCCACTCATCCCGGCATCTGCTCAGACCCCGCTCATCCCGCTCAGACCCCGCTCATCCCGCTCAGACCCCGCTCATCCCGGCATTTGCTCAGACCCCGATCATCCCGCTCAGACCCCACTCATCCCGCTCAGACCCCGCTCATCCCGGCATTTGCTCAGACCCCGCTCATCCCGCTCAGACCCCACTCATCCCAGCATCCGCTCAGACTCCGCTCATCCCAGCATCCGCTCAGACTCAGCTCATCCCGGCATCCGCTCAGACCCCGATCATCCCGCTCAGACCCCGATCATCCCGCTCAGACCCCACTCATCCCGCTCAGACGCCGCTCATCCCGCTCAGACCCCGCTCATCCCGGCATCCGCTCAGACCCCGATCATCCCGGCATCCGCTCAGACCCCGCTCATCCCACTCAGACCCCGCTCATCCCGCTCAGACCCCGCTCATCCCGGCATCCGCTCAGACCCCGCTCATCCCGGCATCCGCTCAGACCCCACTCATCCCGCTCAGACCCCGCTCATCCCGGCATCTGCTCAGACCCCGCTCATCCCGCTCAGACCCCGCTCATCCCGGCATCCGCTCAGACCCCGCTCATCCCGGCATCCGCTCAGACCCCACTCATCCCGCTCAGACCCCGCTCATCCCGGCATCTGCTCAGACCCCGCTCATCCAGCTCAGAACCCGCTCATCCCGGCATCCGCTCAGACCCCGCTCATCCCGGCATCCGCTCAGACCCCGCTCATCCCGGCATCCGCTCAGACCCCGATCATACCGCTCAGACCCCGCTCATCCCGCTCAGACCCCGATCATCCCGCTCAGACCCCGCTCATCCCGGCATCCGCTCAGACCCCGCTCATCCCACTCAGACCCCGCTCATCCCGGCATCCGCTCAGACCCCGCTCTTCCCGGCATCTGCTCAGACCCCGCTCATCCCGGCATCCGCTCAGACCCCGCTCATCCCGGCGTCTGCTCAGACCCCGCTCATCCCGGCATCCGCTCAGACCCCGCTCATCCCACTCAGACCCCGCTCATCCCGCTCAGACCCCGCTCATCCCGGCATCTGCTCAGACCCCGCGCATCCCGCTCAGACCCCGATCATCCCGCTCAGACCCCGCTCATCCCAGCATCCGCTCAGACCCCGCTCATCCCGCTCAGACCCCCGCTCATCCCGGCATCTGCTCAGACCCCGATCATCCCGCTCAGACCCCGATCATCCCGCTCAGACCCCACTCATCCCGCTCAGACCCCACTCATCCCGCTCAGACCCCGCTCATCCAGCTCAGACCCCGCTCATCCCGGCATCTGCTCAGACCCCGATCATCCCGCTCAGACCCCACTCATCCCGCTCAGACCCCCGCTCATCAGGCATCTGCTCAGACCCCGATCATCCCGCTCAGACCCCACTCATCCCGCTCAGACCCCGCTCATCCCGGCATCCGCTCAGACCCCGCTCATCCCGCTCAGACCCCGATCATCCCGCTCAGACCCAGCTCATCCCGGCATCCGCTCAGACCCCGATCATCCCGCTCAGACCCCGCTGATCCCGGCATCCGCTCAGACCCCGCTCATCCCGCTCAGACCACGCTCATCCCGCTCAGACCCCACTCATACCGCTCAGACCCCGCTCATCCCTCTCAGACCCCGCTCATCCCGGCATCCGCTCAGACCCCGATCATCCCGCTCAGACCCCACTCATCCCGGCATCCGCTCAGACCCCGATCATCCCGCTCAGACTCCGCTCATCCCGGCATCCGCTCAGACCCCGCTCATCCCGCTCAGACCCCGATCATCCCGCTCAGACCCCGCTCATCCCGCTCAGACCCCACTCATCCCGCTCAGACCCCACTCATCCCGCTCAGACCCCACTCATCCCGCTCAGACCCCGCTCATCCCGGCATCTGCTCAGACCCCGATCATCCCGCTCAGACCCCACTCATCCCGCTCAGACCCCGCTCATCCCGGCATCTGCTCAGACCCCGATCATCCCGCTCAGACCCCACTCATCCCGCTCAGACCCCGCTCATCCCGGCATCTGCTCATACCCCGCTCATCCCGCTCAGACCCCACTCATCCCGGCATCTGCTCAGACCCCGCTCATCCCGCTCAGACCCCACTCATCCCGCTCAGACCACGCTCATCCCGGCAACTGCTCAGACCCCACTCATCCCGGCATCTGCTCAGACCCCGCTCATCCCGCTCATACCCCACTCATCCCGCTCAGACCCCACTCATCCCGGCATCCGCTCAGACCCCACTCATCCCGGCATCTGCTCAGACCCCGCTCATCCCGCTCAGACCCCGCTCATCCCAGCATCTGCTCAGACCCCGATCATCCCGGTCAGACCCCACTCATCCCGCTCAGACCCCGCTCATACCCGGCATCCGCTCAGACCCCCGCTCATCCCGCTCAGACCCCGCTCATCCCGCTCAGACCCCGCTCATCCCGCTCAGACCCCGCTCATCCCGGCATTTGCTCAGACCCCGATCATCCCGCTCAGACCCCACTCATCCCGCTCAGACCCCGCTCATCCGGCATTTGCTCAGACCCGCTCATCCCGCTCAGACCCCACTCATCCCAGCATCCGCTCAGACTCCGCTCATCCCAGCATCCGCTCAGACTCAGCTCATCCGGCATCCGCTCAGACCCCGATCATCCCGCTCAGACGCCGATCATTCCCGCTCAGACCCCACTCATCCCGCTCAGAACCCCGCTCATCCCACTCAGACCCTGCTCATCCCGGCATCCGCTCAGACCCCGCTCATCCCGGCATCCGCTCAGACCCCGCTCATCCCGGCATCCGCTCAGACCCCACTCATCCAGCTCAGACCCCGCACATCCCGGCATCCGCTCAGACCCCGCTCATCCCGGCATCCGCTCAGACCCCGCTCATCCCGGCATCCGCTCAGACCCCGATCATACCGCTCAGACCCGCTCATCCCCGCTCAGACCCCGATCATCCCGCTCAGACCCCGCTCATCCCGCTCAGACCCCCGATCATCCCGCTCAGACCCCGCTCATCCCGCATCCGCTCAGACCCCGATCATACCGCTCAGACCCCGCTCATCCCGCTCAGACCCCGATCATCCCGCTCAGACCCCGCTCATCCCGCTCAGACCCCGATCATCCCGCTCAGACCCCGCTCATCCCGGCATCTGCTCAGACCCCGCTCATCCCGGCATCCGCTCAGACCCCGATCATACCGCTCAGACCCCGCTCATCCCGCTCAGACCCCGATCATCCCGCTCAGACCCCGCTCATCCCGCTCAGACCCCCGATCATCCCGCTCAGACCCCGCTCATCCCGGCATCCGCTCAGACCCCCGCTCATCCCGCATCCGCTCAGACCCCGATCATACCGCTCAGGACCCCGCTCATCCCGCTCAGACCCCGATCATCCCGCTCAGACCCCGCTCATCCCGCTCAGACCCGATCATCCCGCTCAGACCCCGCTCATCCTGGCATCTGCTCAGACCCCGATCATACCGCTCAGACCCCGTTCATCCCGCTCAGACCCCGATCATCCCGCTCAGACACCGCTCATCCCGGCATCCGCTCAGACCCCGCTCATCCCGGCATCCGCTCAGACCCCGCTCATCCCGGCGTCTGCTCAGACCCCGATCATACCGCTCAGACCCCGCTCATCCCGCTCAGACCCTGATCATCCGCTCAGACCCGCTCATCCGGCATCCGCTCAGACCCCGATCATCCCGCTCAGACCCCGCTCATCCCAGCATCCGCTCAGACCCCGCTCATCCCGCTCAGACCCCGCTCATCCCGGCATCTGCTCAGACCCCGATCATCCGCTCAGACCCCGATCATCCGCTCAGACCCCACTCATCCCGCTCAGACCCCCTCATCCCGCTCAGACCCCGCTCATCCAGCTCAGACCCTGCTCATCCGGCATCTGCTCAGACCCCGATCATCCCGCTCAGACCCCACTCATCCGCTCAGACCCCGCTCATCCAGGCATCTGCTCAGACCCCGATCATCCCGCTCAGACCCCACTCATCCGCTCAGACCCCGCTCATCCCGGCATCCGCTCAGACCCGCTCATCCCGCTCAGACCCCGATCATCCCGCTCAGACCCCGCTCATCCCGGCATCCGCTCAGACCCCGATCATCCCGCTCAGACCCCGCTGATCCCGGCATCCGCTCAGACCCCGCTCATCCCGCTCAGACCACGCTCATCCCGCTCAGACCCCACTCATACCGCTCAGACCCCGCTCATCCCTCTCAGACCCCGCTCATCCCGGCATCCGCTCAGACCCGATCATCCCGCTCAGACCCCACTCATCCCGGCATCCGCTCAGACCCCGATCATCCCGCTCAGACCCCCGCTCATCCCGGCATCCGCTCAGACCCCGCTCATCCCGCTCAGACCCCGATCATCCCGCTCAGACCCCGCTCATCCCCGCTCAGACCCCACTCATCCCGCTCAGACCCCACTCATCCCGCTCAGACCCCACTCATCCCGCTCAGACCCCGCTCATCCCGGCATCTGCTCAGACCCCGATCATCCCGCTCAGACCCCACTCATCCCGCTCAGACCCCGCTCATCCCGGCATCTGCTCAGACCCCGATCATCCCGCTCAGACCCCACTCATCCCGCTCAGACCCCGCTCATCCCGGCATCTGCTCATACCCCGCTCATCCCGCTCAGACCCCACTCATCCCGGCATCTGCTCAGACCCCGCTCATCCCGCTCAGACCCCACTCATCCCGCTCAGACCACGCTCATCCCGGCAACTGCTCAGACCCCACTCATCCCGGCATCTGCTCAGACCCCGCTCATCCCGCTCATACCCCACTCATCCCGCTCAGACCCCACTCACATCCCGGCATCCGCTCAGACCCCACTCATCCCGGCATCTGCTCAGACCCCGCTCATCCCGCTCAGACCCCGCTCATCCCAGCATCTGCTCAGACCCCGATCATCCCGGTCAGACCCCACTCATCCCGCTCAGACCCCGCTCATCCCGGCATCCGCTCAGACCCCGCTCATCCCGCTCAGGACCCCGCTCATCCCGCTCAGACCCCGCTCATCCCGGCATTTGCTCAGACCCCGATCATCCCGCTCAGACCCCACTCATCCCGCTCAGACCCCGCTCATCCCGGCATTTGCTCAGACCCCGCTCATCCCCGCTCAGACCCCACTCATCCCAGCATCCGCTCAGACTCCGCTCATCCCAGCATCCGCTCAGACTCAGCTCATCCCGGCATCCGCTCAGACCCCGATCATCCCGCTCAGACGCCGATCATCCCGCTCAGACCCCACTCATCCCGCTCAGACCCCGCTCATCCCACTCAGACCCTGCTCATCCCGGCATCCGCTCAGACCCCGCTCATCCCGGCATCCGCTCAGACCCCGCTCATCCCGGCATCCGCTCAGACCCCACTCATCCAGCTCAGACCCCGCACATCCCGGCATCCGCTCAGACCCCGCTCATCCCGGCATCCGCTCAGACCCCGCTCATCCCGGCATCCGCTCAGACCCCGATCATACCGCTCAGACCCCGCTCATCCCGCTCAGACCCCGATCATCCCGCTCAGACCCCGCTCATCCCGCTCAGACCCCGATCATCCCGCTCAGACCCCCGCTCATCCCGGCATCCGCTCAGACCCCGATCATACCGCTCAGACCCCGCTCATCCCGCTCAGACCCCGATCATCCCGCTCAGACCCCGCTCATCCCGCTCAGACCCCGATCATCCCGCTCAGACCCCGCTCATCCCGGCATCTGCTCAGACCCCGCTCATCCCGGCATCCGCTCAGACCCCGATCATACCGCTCAGACCCCGCTCATCCCGCTCAGACCCCGATCATCCCGCTCAGACCCCGCTCATTCCCGCTCAGACCCCGATCATCCCGCTCAGATCCCGCTCATCCCGGCATCCGCTCAGACCCCGCTCATCCCGGCATCCGCTCAGACCCCGATCATACCGCTCAGACCCCGCTCATCCCGCTCAGACCCCGATCATCCGCTCAGACCCCGCTCATCCCGCTCAGACCCCGATCATCCCGCTCAGACCCCGCTCATCCCGGCATCTGCTCAGACCCCGATCATACCGCTCAGACCCCGTTCATCCCGCTCAGACCCCGATCATCCCGCTCAGACACCGCTCATCCCGGCATCCGCTCAGACCCCGCTCATCCCGGCATCCGCTCAGACCCCGCTCATCCCGGCGTCTGCTCAGACCCCGATCATACCGCTCAGACCCCGCTCATCCCGCTCAGACCCTGATCATCCCGCTCAGACCCCGCTCATCCCGGCATCCGCTCAGACCCCGATCATCCCGCTCAGACCCCGCTGATCCCGGCATCCGCTCAGACACCGATCATCCCGCTCAGACCCCGATCATCCCGCTCAGACCCCGCTCATCCCGCTCAGACCACGCTCATCCCGCTCAGACCCCACTCATACCGCTCAGACCCCGCTCATCCCACTCAGACCCCCGCTCATCCAGGCAACCGCTCAGACCCCGATCATCCCGCTCAGACCCCACTCATCCCGGCATCCGCTTAGACCCCACTCATCCCGCTCAGACCCCGCTCATCCCCGGCATCCGCTCAGACCCCACTCATCCCGGCATCTGCTCAGACCCCGCTCATCCCGCTCAGACCCCGCCTCATCCCGCTCAGACCACGCTCATCCCGGCATTTGCTCAGACACCGATCATCCCGCTCAGACCCCACTCATCCCGCTCAGACCCCGCTCATCCCGGCATTTGCTCAGACCCCGCTCATCCCGCTCAGACCCCACTCATCCCAGCATCCGCTCAGACTCCACTCATCCCAGCATCCGCTCAGACTCAGCTCATCCGGCGTCCGCTCAGACCCCGATCATCCCGCTCAGACGCCGATCATCCCGCTCAGACCCCACTCATCCCGCTCAGACCCCGCTCATCCCACTCAGACCCCGCTCATCCCGGCATCCGCTCAGACCCCGATCATCCCGGCATCTGCTCAGACCCCGCTCATCCCGGCATCCGCTCAGACCCCGCTCATCCCCGGCGTCTGCTCAGACCCCGCTCATCCCGCTCAGACCCCGCTCATCCCGGCATTTGCTCAGACCCCCGATCATCCCGCTCAGACCCCACTCATCCCGCTCAGACCCCGCTCATCCCGGCATTTGCTCAGACCCCGCTCATCCCGCTCAGACCCCGCTCATCCCACTCAGACCCCGCTCATCCCGGCATCCGCTCAGACCCCGCTCATCCCGGCATCCGCTCAGACCCCACTCATCCCGCTCAGACCCCGCTCATCCCGGCATCTGCTCAGACCCCGCTCATCCAGCTCAGACCCCGCTCATCCCGGCATCCGCTCAGACCCCGCTCATCCCGGCATCCGCTCAGACCCCGCTCATCCCGGCATCCGCTCAGACCCCGATCATACCGCTCAGACCCCGCTCATCGCGCTCAGACCCCGATCATCCCGCTCAGACCCCGCTCATCCCGCTCAGACCCCGATCATCCCGCTCAGACCCCGCTCATCCCCGGCATCCGCTCAGACCCCGATCATACCGCTCAGACCCCGCTCATCCCGCTCAGACCCCGATCATCCCGCTCAGACCCCGCTCATCCCGCTCAGACCCCGATCATCCCGCTCAGACCCCGCTCATCCCGGCATCTGCTCAGACCCCGCTCATCCCGGCATCCGCTCAGACCCCGATCATACCGCTCAGACCCCGCTCATCCCGCTCAGACCCCGATCATCCCGCTCAGACCCCGCTCATCCCGCTCAGACCCCGATCATCCCGCTCAGACCCTGCTCATCCCGGCATCCGCTCAGACCCCGCTCATCCCGGCTTCCGCTCAGACCCCGCTCATCCCGGCATCCGCTCAGACCCCCACTCATCCCGCTCAGACCCCGCTCATCCCGGCATCTGCTCAGACCCCGCTCATCCAGCTCAGACCCCGCTCATCCGCTCAGACCCGTCATCCGCTCAGACCACCGCTCATCCCGGCATCCGCTCAGACCCCGATCATACCGCTCAGACCCCGCTCATCCCGCTCAGACCCCGATCATCCCGCTCAGACCCCGCTCATCCCGCTCAGTCCCCTGTTCATCCGCTCAGACACCCCGGCTCATACCCGGCATCCGCTCAGACCCCGATCATACCGCTCAGACCCCCGCTCATCCCGCTCAGACCCCGATCATCCCGCTCAGGACCCCGCTCATCCCCGCTCAGACCCCGATCATCCCGCTCAGACCCCGCTCATCCCGGCATCTGCTCAGACCCCTACCGCTCATCCCGGCATCCGCTCAGACCCCGATCATACCGCTCAGACCCCGCTCATCCCGCTCAGACCCCGATCATCCCGCTCAGACCCCGCTCATCCCCGCTCAGACCCCGACATCCCGCTCAGACCCCTCATCCCCGGCATCCGCTCAGACCCCGCTCATCCCGGCATCCGCTCAGACCCCGATCATAACCGCCTCAGACCCCGCTCATACCCGCTCATCACCCCGATCATCCCGCTCAGACCCCGCTCATCCCGCTCAGACCACCCGATCGATCCCGCTCAGACCCGCTCATCCCGGCATCTGCTCAGACCCCGATCATACCGCTC